>NC_142929.1:1707500-1840000 GCF_046866305.1 Octopus bimaculoides
AACACTTATTCTGACCCCGCCTTAAAGGATTCGGCAGTGAATCCAGTCAAATCGAATAAGAATTGAAGTTCTGTTCTATTGATACATAAACAAAACGCGTTGAAAGGGAAGGCGATTTTTTTCATTCTCTGGCAAACAATTCTATTGAGTTATTTTCACGTATATTGAAAATGATTTTCTATGTGACGTTCGGCAGTTGAAAGGTGATTACACTATTTTATGCATACATTATGGTCAAGCGACTTTACTGAACGGGCTAAAAGGTTCTGTCAAAATTTTAAATGATATTTAAAATCCATCCGTTCATTCTTCATTCCACAATAGATATGAATGTATTTGACATTTCCAGTCTCTTCATTCGATGCAATGAAAATATGATTGGTGAATTTTTTTAAACAAATTATTTCAGAAATTCCCTTTTATTTTTGATTGTTTAAGAGCTTATGTCTGTATTTGATTTTGCTTTAAAAGATAATGAAACCCATTATGGTTTTACATTCTACAATGAAACCTGATAGTTCAAAAACACGTACTCTACATAATAGGAGAATGGATTATAATAAATGGAATAGAAACAAAAGCTAGTTTCATACTTTGCTTATAATCTAATATATATATATATATATATATATTCTTGAGCATTTGCGAGAAGAAGAGATGGAAGACAGAAAAAGAGAACAATTACACAATCAAGCGATATTATTCGGTATAATGATTCAATACAAAAATGTTTCATTCCAATGCCAAGTCCGATATTGTTGAGCTTAAATAGTAAAATGTTTGCCAAGTTTAATTGAGAAGAAAATTATTCATATATTCTATATTAGAAATATCAAATCTATTATTAAATGTAAAACGATAATTGTTGCAATTTTCTATAGCAAATTGTCTCACTACCACATTACTATATACGATGTTGTTTATAAGAATAAGTAACGGTGTTATTTTCATGAAAATATACGTTTCCTATGGAGAGAGAAATTGAAACAATGAAACGAAATGAAAGATATCCGTAAACATCCCTCTCGCATATTTTGAATAGAAATGTGGATATTTGATACGTTGGTTATAGAATGTAGGAGAAACGCGGATCAATTAAAAATCGCACCTTTCTTTCTATTTTAAGTAACTCTTTGGATACTGCACGATCAAAGAACATATTTTCAATAAGTAGAAATTCTGTAATTTCAATATTCTTCAATTCAAGATACATTAAATAATGACATAATTGAAACAAACATATTCTGTTGAGTAATTAAGACAAAACAAGTAATTGCTACACAGAAACCAACACAAAAGCTAGAAATAGCAACCATACAAACAAAACCTACCATAACTATTTGAATTGTATAATGGCTGCCAGAAAAAAAGGATTGCTCTGTTTATCTATCTATCTATCTATCTATCTATCTATCTATCTATCTATCTATCTATCTATCTATCTGCAACATAACCTCCATAAACTAGAAATCCCTAAACATGGATTACCTCATCAGTATTTGAAACTGTATGTCAATTGAGAGTATAAAATATACAAGAAAACTAACTCTCACGAACCAAGAAACTAAGAACTCCTAAACATGTTTATCCCTACGAGAATTACAAGTTCAGTGAAGGACCACCAAGAACTACGAAAGAAAAAAATACAAATGGGTCACATTGAACAAGCATAACAAACGTATACATACAACATCATCTGCCTATCGTTTCGACATATGGCCAATATTATTCAATCCATCAACGTCGATAGCGATAAACACTGAAGCACTGCTTGTGAATTAGTACATTAACATGGGTCTTCTTTCATGTCTTGTACTAAAGCTCTTATCGCTTTCTCTTTTGCATTCTTCATTGAATGTGTCCTTAGGATACTTCTGTGAATACTGGAACTTATCTGGATCTTCGTGTTCACCAAACTAACGAAACTGCTTCTAAGTTTTGGTACCCTCATTAACCACTGCCCGGTCAAAGGATACCGACCATAAAGATTCATTTAAATGTCCTTAATAATGAAATGAACTTACTGTTCCCCTTCTTCAGGTTATGACTGTGATCTGCGTCTCCCACAACGATTCAGATCTCAGCTTCGCCATATCCTCTCTCTTGTATATGTATTCTCGAACCTAGGGCTATACATGGACCAAACCTCTCAGTGCCCAATGAAAATTCTTACACTTTCCGATATGTAAGTCTATGTTCTTGTTTGTCTCCACTTAAATCCTCAGAGAAGAAGGTCGACGATTTCGTGACATTTATGCTCAGGAATTTCTTTTGTCTCATACTTGAAACATATTCTGAATTCCTGTCTGGTGGGCAACGATAGATAATTGTTTATTGTCTTTGTCGTCTTCATTTTTTGTTAATGTTGTTTGCGATGTTGACATTTTCCTGTCTGTGTCACAGAATTTGCTTGCTTATATGTTAAATTTAAAAAAAAATTTCTTTCTGACAATTTTAATTTTTGGTCTGTGTATGTGTTTACAGAATACTCGAAAGTAATTTTAAAATTCCAGTAGAATTTACACCAGAGGAAGAAGCAATCGTTATGTACAGAAAAGCAAAATTTCAATACAAAAAAAAATCCCTCGTGTGTCCTGCCAAGGTGAAAAGGGCTCTCACGCAAATTTTCAAAGAATGATAATCCACTGAATGTATTAATATCAAGCAAATTTACTTAGAAAATAACTCACTCCAGAGTTTCAATACATATGTATATGGCCATAACTAACACATGCAATTATTAATAAGAATAAAAGCATAAGGGAGCGAGCTGGCAGAATCGTTAACACGCCGAGCAAGATGCTTCGAGGCATTTCGGTAATCTTTACGTCTTGAGTTCAAATTCCGCCGAGGTCGATTTAGCTTTTCATCCTTTCGTGGTGGATAAAATAGGTAGGTGTCGATGTAAGCAATTTACACCTCCCAAGAAATGCTAGCCCTGTGGCAAAATTTGAAACTAACATCATTTTTACATCAATTTGTATTATGAGTTTGATCAAGCAATTTTGTTTTCTTGGCTCTCACTAGAACCTGCTACCTTACGGTCTAAATTTGCTTTGAAATTAACGCTAACAACCCCTGCCCCGAACTTGTTGGCCTTGGTCCAAAATTTGAAACCAATATAAGTAAGAACGTCGATAATAACGATATGATGGTGATGGTATTACTTCTAATAATAATCCTTTCTAATATAGGCACAAAGCCCGAAACATTGAGGGAGGGGGCTAGTTGATTTCATCGACCTCAGTGCGTAACTGGTACGTAATTCATTGACTCCGAAATAATAATAATAATAATAATAATGATAATAATAATAAAAATCCTTTCTACTGGAAGCACAAGGCATCACATTTGGGGGAAAGAATTTTAAGTCGATTACATCGATCCCCAGTGCGTAACTGGTACTAATTTTAATAACTCCGAAAGTCGACCTCGGCGGAATTGGAGCTCCGAACATGGAGATAGACGAAATATGAGTTGTGCTCCGTTATATAGTTTGATTTGCTTCTCCAGATGCCGACCGGCAGGGCCCACGACAATCGGAGCGTAATTTTGGTTTTGTCACTACTTTCTAAGAGTGGTACCAATCAACTCGATGTGTTTGGTGAATGATGCTATAGCGATGATGTCCTCTTCCTTGCTAACTCAAATTTCCACATCTCAGCTCGCGGGTCACTAGTGTGCACAGCAGAAACGCAAGAGTCGGTACACACAGGAGAGACGAAGTGGGAAACATTGACAAGGCATATGATACTAAATAGTTTCAATATTTGAACATCTACCTTAACAACTTGGAGGTCGTCCAACATTTGAAGACGGAAGAGAAACTGGCTCGTGTGAGAACCGGCATCAAGCATCATCGGTTCAACATATCGAAACTTCTCCATTGATCTAAAGTGATCATTCCACTCTCATACAAAGTTGTTTACAGAACCTCTCTTTATACTGTATCACATGTGGTAGAGATTGTGGGAAGAAGATACGTTCGGGGAAGCGTGTGTTGATACATCACTAACAGACGCCAGACTCCCTTACAAACGTTGGTCAACATTTTGAAATTCATGTTTGGCAGAGTTATGAGCAAAGAAATTTATTGTGGAATAAATTTTATTGTGGAAGGGATGTGTTCCGCTCGTGAGACGGTTCATTTGCTTTCAACAGCCGCTGAGTGCAGGACTGGGCACGCCGTGGCTAATGATGCGTAGACACGCGCTGAGGCTGCGACATCTCCAACGTTTTCTTAACGGTGAGTAAGGTGTAGTCTCCGTTTGTCACGCAGGATTTTCCACAACTCGTTTTATTGACGGAGCTACAGTCCTGGATCAAGCGGAGAACAAGAAAGGGCGCAGGTAACGCGGTCGGTGAAAGTCACACTATGGAGTTCCATAGGAAATTAGTAGTTGGGAAGTGCAACGACGTCCTTGGACGTCAGGAGGGGTCAGTTAACTGGTCTTTCCAGAGGACTTTCGGACCGGTGCTTATGGATAACTTCCAGAAATCTCTAGCGTGTCAATGCTACCGGGGTGGGGTCGAGTAAGCATTTTGTCCGGTGTGTTAACGATTCTGCCAACCCGCCGCCTTAGCCTAGGGTAGAAACAACAATAATAATTATTATCATTGTTAGTAGTAGTAGTAGCAGCAGCAGCAGCAGTAGTAGTAGTAGTAGCAGTAGTAGTAGTAGTAGTAGTAGTAGTAGTAGTAGTAGTAGTAGTAGTAGTAGTGGTAGTAGTAGTAGTAGTAGTCGTAGTAATGATAATAATGATTTCTTTTATTTGCCACCAGGGCAAAGGATGAAGGGAACAATACAAAGACAGACAACAAGTGTTGGCGGGATTACATAGAATGGAATGAGAGACAAAAGTATATAGAAATGTATTGAAAATATACAGAATATGCAATAAGAGCGAGAAAGGAAAATTACATAGAATACAATAATGAAAATAAGACAAAATAAATAAATAAAATAAACATGAAAATAAAAGAAGAAAGGGGAGATAATAACGGGGATGTGACCCTCCTGAGAGAGGAGACCTCTTGCGATATTCAAGGACCCCCACCGTCCAAGATTACGCTGAACACCAAGGGCAGGTGTCCTCTTCAATTCCTGTTATCCGACTCACAAGTCTATACTTAGAGCGGTACCATCCACTCTTGTCATCGTTGCAACTTTCACTCACCTTTCAGTAAATTCACTTGAAGACAACACTCCCCCCCCCCCCCCCCACGCCCCGCAACTTCCCTCTCCACTCAAGTGAAACTGGGAAAAGTCGATGAGGGCTCTACCGAAGGGGAAAGTCTCTGTCCTCATGTCTTTCAGCCTCGTCCTCCAGACAAACCCTTCCGCCACCACCAGGAGGCAAAGGAAATAATAATAATAATAATAATAATAATAATAATAATAATAATAATAATAATAATAATAATAATAATAATAATAAGCATAAGAGCACCACAGCAAACCACAGCACATACCCAAGGCGCACAGAGCTGCGCTCGGTAGTGAAGTGAAAGCACGTTATAAAAATAAAACTACTGAACAATAATAATAAAGCTACTGAACAATAATAATAATAATAATAATAATAATAATAATAATAATAATAATAATAGTTATTATTATTATTGTCGGCGCTCTGGGAACTGTGAGTAAAAATCTTGAGAAGTATTTGCAACAAATGGGAGTGGGATTAATGGTGGGGCACTTGGAGAAAAGAGCACTGCTTGGAACCGCTCGAATACTCCGGATGGTGCTCGAAAGATAAGAGGTGTTACCTTGGTTCACTGGTAGTGAGCAGCTAGCACCGTATAATAATAATAATTCCTAGTATAGGCACAAGGTTGACATTTTGGGGGTGGAAATAAGTCAATTATCAGTGCGTAACTGGTAATCAATGTATTGATTCCAAAAGGACGAAAGGCAAAGTCGACTTCAGCGGAATCTGAACTCAGAACGTAGCGGTAGACGAAATACCACTAAGCATTTCATCCACCGTGCTAAAGATTCTGCCAGCTTACCGCCTTGCAATGATAACAACAACAACATCAATAATAATAATAATAATAATAATAATAATAATAATAATAATAATAATAATAATAATAATAATAATAATAATAATAATAATAATAATAATAATAATTAATAATGATATTGATATTAAATGCGTATGAGTGTGTACATGTTACTTTAAATTTTGATTATTCCTCATTTGCGTTTGTTTATAATTTGTCTCCATCGGACTAATGTGTCTGGGTAAATCAATTTATGTCTATGTGATTTCCGACTGTCAGTTTGTATGCATGTATGTGTGCGGGCGTTTCCTCTTGCATTGATATTAATCTAATAATAGATGAATGCAAAGGTGATAATAACGTAGTATTTAGATTACAGTATCACCTATTTATATTATCGTGATGTGTGACGTCAACGTTGTCAAGAAACTGCTCAATGAGATCCGTAAACATCAACCCACGTTTTAAAGCGAATACAGTAGGAATTAATTTACTGGTCTGTTTAGAGCTCACATATGCTGAATAGTATTTCGTGGTACTACTGCTACTGCTACTACAACAATTAGTAGTAATAGTAGTAGTAGTAGCAGCAGCAGCAATAGTAGTAGTAGTTGTTGCTGTGATGGTAGTAGTAGTAGTAGTAGTAGTAGTAGTAGCTGTTGTTATTTCTTGCATCGAAGAACGTCACTCGGCATGAAAGCATGAAATTCCTTGTTTACATTTCCAGTAGTCATCCGGAAGTTGTCGAAGAACTTCAAGTAGATGACTGCAGGAAAATCAACGACAAGGCTGGAATTCCAGTGGCAGTGGTATGACGTTCTTTGCGGAGGAAGCCTTCAAGAAAATGTTGATTAGAGGGCATCACAGTACAGGTGACAAGAGGAAGATGGAAGAGGGAGTCGTTTAGCTCTGAGGGCAGTTGCAAAGGGTTCGTCCAAATTGGACGAGAGGCGACCTCTACTGTAAACGAAAAATAATAGGTCTGCCCGAAAAAGAAAAGCACAAGTTTGTAAAGCGACATTTCGAGTGATTTGATGGACGAGTGCAAGCCATTAAAACGGATGCCTTAACGAGGGATGAGGTCTAAAATGCATTATCACAGCGGTGTGTTTATTCTTTTGTACACTAGGCACAAGGACCGAAATTTTGGGGCCGGGAGCCAGTCGATTAGATCGACCCCAGTATGCAACTGGCACTTAGTTTATCGACCCCGAAAGGATGAAAAGCAAAGTCGACCTCGGCGAAATTTGAACCATGAAAGTAAAGACAGACGAAATACCGCTAAGCATTTTCCCCGGCGTGCTAACGTTTGTGCCACCTTGCCTCCTTACAGCGGTGTGTTTATTGTGCCTTAATGTTCCGAAAACCCTCAAATCTATCTCTAGTAGTAGTAGTAGTAGTAGTAGTAGTAGTAGTAGTAGTAGTAGTAGTAGCAGCAGCAGTACCAAACGACTTCCCAGGACAAAAATAAACCGTTGTTGCTGATGTTTTTCTTGTTGTTGTTAACTTCAATTTCAAACCCTCTAGCATTCGGATTACTCTGTCGGATATAATAATTATCTATTCACATTGTTTTAACTTAATCCTGCGTTATTATCTCCCCGCTAAAGGCAGCGAGCTGGCAGAATCATTCGCGCACCGGGCAAAATTATTAGCGGGATTTCGTCCGTCTTAAAGACGTTCTGTGTTCAAATTGCACCGAGATCGACTTTGCTCTTCATCCTTTCGGGGTCGATGAAATAAGTACCAGTTACGTACTGGGGTCAATATAATCGACTAGTCCCTTTCGCCAAAAATTTTCAAGGCTTTGTGCCTAGACATAATTATTATCCAGTTGCTATGAGATTTCGATGATATTATATTTTATTGTTAGAATGACATTGTAAGGTAGGTGTTAGAGACCGGATCTGGTCAGTTTAAATATAAAACAGGTAGAACATTAGGACTAGATAAGGCCGGATTAAATGCAAATGGGTTAATCCTTCATGCAACCGGTGGGGATTCGTCCAAAACTTAAGTATTTTTTGCATACTTGTATAAATCCGAATTCTTCACTACGAAAGTGTCTTCAGTGACTCTTCAAAGATTCAAGTGTAAACCGTAACGGAAGCAACCAGGAAGTACGAGAATAAAATCCTTTTACGTCCCAGCCTTTTCCTAGACCACTTGCAAATCTTAGAAGAACTCAAAGAATGGCACCAGCCAACTCTAAATGTTTTTGTTCTTCATTTAAGGCTGGAAAAATATCAACAAGATATCAACAATTATTTGTGTAATTGTTAATTGTTCCAGGAAATTGGTGGACTTTCTGAAGTCTTTGATAAGATGTACTCTGTTTTGCACGAAATACTGTGAAACAGAGTTGAAGAAGTGGCACATCACTAATGTTGATTTTTTTCCCTGATGGTTAAATATTTATAAACTGCTCCTCCGTCGGTTACAACGACTAGTGTTCCAGTTGATCCGATCAACGGAACAGCCTACTCGTGAAATTAACGTGCAAATGGCTGAGCACTCCACAGACACATGTATCCTTAACGTAGTTCGCGGGAGATTCAGCCTGACTGTGGATGTTACAAGGCTGGCCCTTCTGTAATTATTGGTACTACTTATTGTTGCTACCTGAGAAGACTGGAGCAACGGAAAATATAGTGTCTTTCTCAAGGATACGACGCACTGCCGGGAATCGAACTCAAGATCTTACGATCGTTAGCCGAATGCCCTGACCACTAAGCCACGCGCCTACTCAATATGTATACCACGTCTAAATTACGCACATGTTTATACGGTTTGCATTTCTTTTTGAGGATTTACCGAGGTGTTGCAGATTAGTCGTAGAGTTTTTTTATTTCTAAGTGTAATATAATAATACAAGCTGACAACTTTCACAGCTTGCCGTTTTATGGTAAGATAGGAAAGTCACTCAGTTGGTAAATTTTTGGGCGATTCTTGTATACTTATGGAAATTGTATTGCTGCATCTATTGCATAATAGGAGGATAGGATATGTCATCATGTGTTATATATCTTGTTAGGATTGGATAATTTGGAGTCTGTCCTGTGCAATCAAGTTAAATTCCCAATTAACAAAAGTTGCAGACGGATTTGGTCAAGAAATTATAGGAACGTGATTTACGTCACTAATATAAAAACAAGAAAAATATAGGAACAAATTATCTTATAGCTTAAATATAATTAATTATATATAATTATATATAATTAAGCATTTCCTGATATGATATTTTAGTTTCCGCTGTTTTATTTCTGACCATGTACTCCCAGTGCACTTTCGTCCTTTGGGTGAGTGTTTCGGCTACATTTCACACTGCATCATTTAGTGACAAGTAATTCTAACTTTTGCATGGGAGATAATTATGGTTAAGACCTAGAATATCTTTTCTACTCTAGGCACAAGACCCGAAATTTTGTGAGAGGGGGCCAGTCAATTAGATCGATCCCAGTAGGCAAATGGTACTTAATTTATCGACCCCGAAAGGATGAAAAGCAAAGTCGACCTCGGCGGAATTTGAACTCAGAACATAAAGACAGACTAAATATCTCCCATTTATCTACGAGGACGCATAATGATGAAAATATCCGGTGTCATCACAGCTGGATATCTGGTGGATTCGAGTGTCTGTCTTCTCAATTTGCACCTGAACATGGCCTTCATTAGAACAGAAAGGTGTGAATGCACCTGGCATGGGGCCAACCTAGAAGCAAGGTTATTTGCACATATTTAGGGAGGACAGAATGTGTACAGCACGAGCTTTCGTGTCCACCTTTAGATGGATACGTGGTGTACTCATGTCAAAGTCGATACGGATCGCGAGGCGGAATCGCTATGCTTCGGAATGGTTTGGATTTTGCAATTCGATATAACTTTTTGGCTCCAGAGTTGGTGTGGTGAAAAATATGACCAGCGGTGAAAGCCATTTATTAGAAGCTGTCTACGCACCAACAGGCACGAAGTCGTTAGATATCTTTTAGGCATCATGGGACTTTTCTAGAAAGGACCCACTATTTAGTGATACATTTATACGGTGTTTTTGATGTGCAAACTGTAGTATGGATCTATCTAGACAATAAGGAGTTTTGCAAAGGGTTCATACAGCGGCTCAGATGTTTCCGACTGAATTTCCCGAAGGTGCAACGTTAACATTGATCAACCGCATCAAATCCTCAATATCACCTAACAAAGTGTATTTTGAAGGTCAGGAAAGGAAGACAGTGTAAAAGTCCACAGTTTATAGTCCTCGGCAGCGGAAACCACAAATATGGGATCAGTGCAGTGGATGTTAATAGGTTTTGTATGCAGTGACTAATTTATTGGAAGCTGTGTGAGAACGGTTTAGCGAATTAGTTAAGCGGGAGATGAGGGGTGCATATATCAGTAGAATAGAGTCGATAATATTTACCGAAGTAACAGCTATAAACTAAATTTCAAAGAAGTGAAAAAGCTTAGGAAGGAATTATAGTACAGGCAAACGAAATCTAGAAAACAGAATGGAATCTCTTTATTCTCACCGTATATCTATATGCAAGGATTCATATGCAAACGGATCAGAAATGCAATATTAATAGTCACGTGATTAACGATATATTACAGTTAAGTATTCCAATCTTCATACTTGTATGTTGTTATTTAAATTAGCTAGTTGACCTAAACAAATTTAGGTCAAATATGGTAGTGGTGTACTAAGGAAGAAATGAATTTGTATGAGTGGTTCAGAAACAAAAAAGAAAAAAAAAACATCGTTACAAAAACCAGGAACACTTGCCAGTATATGTCCCTTATATCAAAACGTTAGCAATATTCGCAATAAAGTAAATTTTCTTTTAACTCTGATAACATGTATTCTCTCAGCGGAATAACGCTTAACAAATGCACCGAAAAGGACTCATATTTTACAATAGCGCACATGGTCCATTCTTTAATAAGAAACCACTATAATCGAGCGATTATATTACTGATATTTGTGTTATACATAATGGAAATGGGTTTATGAGCTGTATTTCTTTAGATAGGTGGTTTTCTATTTTGCACTTTTCCATTTGACATAGCGTTGTCTCGAATTGATGGTCTACCCCTTATAGGAATATCGTTTCATAATATACTCACAGTAAGTTGCTGACTTAAACGGTGTCAACACTGAAGGAAGCAATATCAAACTCGGCCTCAGAAGGGGCTTAATCTTATATCAGGAAAGGAGATATCTGATAACTTAGATGAATTGCGTTGTTTCTGGCATTTAATTCGTGTCAGCGTTTTCTTGTGACTGAAATATGAACAATAACATGAATTCGCTACCATTCAAAGCATAGTGAAGAAAGCAGTGGTTTTGCTTCTCATCCGAAACTGAAAAATAGCTGACTTTCGTTTATTCATTAACAGTTTACATATTTTCACGTAATATATTAAAGCCCTTCACCATCATGAGAATATGAGAACTTTTTTGTAGATACAAATATCTGCTATGTAATATTTACTCTAATTTACAAATATTCCCTCTTTTCTTCATATACTGTAAATTACAAAATATTTCTTTTGTTTCTATGTTTCTTCTGAATAAATATTCTAATATTTGTATTGCAGGCAATCCTAGCATTCCTCTGCCGAACAGGGTTCCTTACTTACTCGCCAAATGTATCTGATTGCATACCTCTTCTGACAACTTAATACTTCAGTCTAAACATTTTCCCCTACACCAGCAATTAACGAACCCCTCAACAATATGTAAACGTGATATTATGTTTACTAAAGCAAAAGAGCTTTAGAAAATGAACATATTTGTTTAGACATCATAGAAAATTTTTAAAATACATTCTCGCAACCAGCACATGGTTTCGGATCCGATGTCATATCCACGTGATTTGTTTCAGCTGTATGTTTTTCGCGTTAAGTAGGTGTAAGTCTCATAAACTATATAGTGTATTTCTAACAGATACAGTGAAGTTCTAATGAACTGAGATTCAATCTATGCAGCCCATTCAAGAGAAGGCTTTCTTATCTCCTTTTTATGTTTTAATGATCACTATTGAACCTTTATAAGGTAAGAGTTTCTTCGGTGGAGAAACTTGAATATTTTGTTTACGATGAAATTGCCGTGTATAATTATGAACGTATATTTCAGATTAAGCATGATAACAGAATAGAAGACAAGGATATGATCGGAAAAGTAAAGTGAAGTCTTACTGTGAGAAAAATACTAATGTAATTTAGAATTCGTAAAAATGGGCTAAATAATGCTTTCTGGTATTTTCGGTTGATTTTAATGTTACGCTTGTTTATCATGCTGAGCCAGTTTTAAAATGTCTATCTAAACAACGCAGTACACTCAAAGCGTCAGAAGCATATTATCAGCATTCCTACTCTTGCTTTAGATAGGGAATCTTATGTTTTTACTCCTATGATAGAAATATGTACAACCTGAATAAATCTGTAGCAATTTTCAGGGCATTTAACGAGTCCATAAATTTAGTGTTTGTCTTTGACATACTCCTACAATTTAATCTGTTAAGTTACTACTGCAAAAGTACTTCAGAAAACCTCATTGCAATCCATATACAACTGTCAATACGAAAATAAAGAGGGCCGAGCAAAAGAAACCTATAGAAAACGTAACATAGATCATCATAAATGATAATGTGGTTATGAAAGCATCCAAAGATGTCTTGTTGTGTCTTGGGAGAGTCATTAAACCGATAATAATAACACACGCACTGGTTCCATAATATTCACTTATTGTTAGTCCATTAGTTAAATATCTAATCAACTAACTAATCAAGCGTCGGTTTAATGTGATCGTTAAACAATCAGTCAATCAGTTGTTTGTTAGTCTAAGTTATTTTGCCGCTATTCGTGTGTTGGAACATACGAATTCACATAAAAATATCTTACGAACCAAATACTAAGACGAATAATCCAAAGATATTTCCGTGCAGAAAGAGAAAGTTGATACCTAAAAACCTACATCTGAAAACGAAATTAAATGACTGTACGACTTGAAACTGGAAATGTGTTTTGTAGTCCTGAGACATATTTTTCTATGCCCTGATATCTGGTTGTGTATGTGTGAGGTTTAACCACATTTCGGGCACATTTTATTCAAACTCTGAATCATATATATTCTACAAGCAGAAAAATGGGTAAAATATGTGTTCTAAACTATAGCGTTCATAACTATTTCTCTCATAGACATCCTTAATTTTTGCTAATGAAATATGTTGCTAGATTTTCAAAAAGCTAAGCTAATGTTATTCTCTAAAGGAAAAAAAAAGATATAAAAGATTGTGCATGGTGGGAATAGATACAAAAATATGAAATATGAATAACAAGAAAGTGTGTTTGAGTTTAAATAAATATACTTTCCGCTCTTCATAATACTTATAAAGATATTTCTCTTTTTCTGTCTGTCTTGACGAAGAAAACATTTCAGAAGCGTCACATAATTTAACTTTCATTTATAACTTAATGCATTAAACCGATGCACCTTCTTTTGATGCATTCCTAATAATTCGTCTTCTGGTCTCACTCTTTGTCGCAGAGGCAATATTTAGTGGAGAGTAAATGTCATGTAGTCCAAAAGATATCTTTTTAAAGAAAGCAAAATTCGACGATGATATATGTTATGATGTTACTTGGTATGACATTAGAAATGAAAAATAAAAATATAGATTAATAGTACTTAAATATTGATAAACAAATATTCGATTTGCTTATGTTCAAATTGTTGGGTTTGTTCTGTATCTGTGGCTGATTCTAAAATTGTACAATATTCGTTTAACACATTCAAAGCACCAGACATTCGGTTGGGAAGAATACAACGCATCTATCTATCTATCTATCTATCTATCTATCTATCTATCTATCTATCTATCTATCTATCTATCTATCTATCTCCCTTTCTCTCTGTATATATATATATATATATATATATATATATATATATATATATATATATATATATATATATATATATATATATATATATATATGTATATATAGACAAATAGATGCGTAAATACATAAGTACCGACATACTTCCCTACTCATACACATATGTAGACGTATACATACACATATACGTATATATAGATATGTATGCACGTGTGTATTGTGTGTTGTATGTGCGTGTGTTTGTATTTTTGAGAACTTGTATTTAAATATAAAACTAGAATTAGCTTTTGGAAAATTACAATATATACATGAAAAGAGTTTATATCTCCCATAAATATATATCTTCTTTCAAACGAAGTAATAGCAAAATACTCTGTACCAAATTAAAAATATCATGTTGCAAAACTTTTCCTTGATACTCGTGATAGGAATAACTGAAAATTATGCCCATTTTATGGCACGCACGCCTCTTCATCATTAGGCAAAGCGGTTCACTTTAGAATCATCATTATCATTAGAATACAATGCTTCAAGTATCAGATGAATCTGACGTACACGAATTTCGTTGTGTCTCATTTATAAAGCTTAGAAGAAGACGATAACAAGGAGCTAGATTCGTGGTTTGTTATGCATTAGATAGATTCGTGACGTAAAACAGATATTTGTTTAAGACAAAAGCTACTATTTTCTGAACTATTTAGTGTAGTGAAATAACGAAAACAAAGGAAATACAAAATAATAGATATTTGGAAGCTAAATGCAAACCTCAGATTAATATATCTCGACACGTTATATCTAATGAATAAACTGATACCAATGCGGGAGAGAAGTATTCTGTATCAGAAAGACAAGCTTGTTATCTATACTGTTGAATACGTCACTTGAAATAATAATTCAGAAGGGATTTGCTTTCTGAAGTTAGAACTGATTTTAATGTGAACACTATGAGCTTCAATCGACTTCAAACATATATATCGAAAGATGGACCAAACTATATTGCAAATTGTGATTCATTGAGTGCTGAAAAACATTACAAGTAAATCAACGGCAATATAGCAATGTGCTGATGTTGGTAAACTGAAATCGAAATCTTTCGAAGACAAATTTTCTTGTTTTTGTTTAGTACTAATCTTAATTTTATCACGAAAGACGCTAAGAGATTCCTTTAGTCGAATGTTGGAAATATTTTTCTTTCGTTGTATTTTATATTACATATAATGAACAAAAACTGTATTAAAAATTTACGGTGGGTTAACCAATACTTCGTTATATATATGCTCGCTGCAATGTAACGTAAACATACCTCCGACTCTGGCAGAAAAATGTTTCATACAAAATGGAATCGGTCATTCGAAATCGGTCATTCGAAAGCAGTTATTCTGCTGGTTTTTCGTTGAGAGTTATTTATTCTTATACAACCAAAAGTCTGCAAAGCACACGAAGCAAGGTTCATAGAAATACAAGTTTATTCAATTATATTGACAACTTTCGTCTGCATTCAAGCGTTGAAGAGATGAGGAAGAGCAATCACACTAAGTTCTGACGTCATTCATATCTCAAATATTGTTTATAAGGAAAATTCTTCTTCAGAGTCAGTTTCTGCAGCGGAAGGTCATACCCATCCAGGTGTACACGAATGATTTGAGTATAACTGTACACGTCAATATTACACTACACGCTCTAATTAATTGACAAGCATTGATGCGTAACGGCAAATTATATTTTACTGTTAAAATTATATGAACAGGTGCTCTTAGAGGGTGATGAACGATGGAGTCAATGTCTGAAAGATGATGGGGCATAATGACGGAGAGGCGCAGGTATACCACAGTCCGGGGAAGCCGTTCATTGCGAGGTCTTTCCATGTCAAAATTACAAGAACATTCTAAATATAATTCCATGTATGTATGTATGTATGTATGTATGTATGTATGTGTCTGTCTGTCTCTATCTATCTATCTATCTATCTATCTATCTATCTATCTATCAATCTATCTATCTATCTATCTATCTATCTATCTATCTATCTATCTATCTATCTGTGTTTGCGTGTGTTTGTGTGTGTATGAATGTGCGTTTGCGTCTGTGTTTATGTGTGTGTGAGTGTATGATTGTGTGTGCGTGTGAATACTAATATCTATAGAGTACAGTCATATATCCCCATTTCAGCCGACTTTACCAGTCAGTAAATTCGGTTTAAATGAATCTATAATACTGAATTCTCGTGTGTACACACACATTCTCGCGCGTACGCACACTTTATCGTGTATATTTAACTTGTTTAAATCATTAGACTGTGACTATGCTGTGGCAAGGCCTTGAAGAATTTATAGTCGAATGAAGCGACTCCATTACTTATTGTTTTAAAGCCTGACACATATTCTATCATTTTCTTCTTTTGCCGAATCGTTAAGTTACGGGAACGCAAACATACCAACACCTGTTGTCAAAAGGCGTTGGGGACAAACGCCACACAAAAACACACATATACATACATACATACATACATACATATATATATATATATATATATATATATATATATATATATATATATATATATATATATATATATATATATATATGTAACGGGCTTCTTTCAGTTTCCGTGTACCAAATCAACTCAGATATGTGCGGATTTGGAATTTTTAAGCGAAATCATAAAATTCTTCCTGGTGTTTTAAAAATATGTTTCAGAATATACAGTAATTATATACAAGTATAATTTATGAAATTTTTATACTTGTATATAATTACTGTATATTCTTAAACATATTTTTACAATCCCACGAATAACTTTATAGTTTTGTTTCAAAATTCCAAATCCGTACATGGTCTCTGATGAAGGAAATATGGATTACCGAAGTTCAAAAGGTCTTACCTACACACTTCTTCGGGCATTCCTGGAAACAACCGTAAGAATCTTTCGATTTATTGGATTCATTTCAGGTCTTTCCTTCTGGATTATTGTGAACTGTTATCTCATCAGCATGGACTTCTTAATTTATCTGTATGTATTGATGCAATTAATTATCCGACATTGCTTTGGGCACAGAATTATACTATTATATGTATATATATATATATATATATATATATATATATATATATATATATATATATATATATATATATATATATATATATATATATATGTTTTTGTAGGTTATGTACTCGCATGCTTATAAGGGCTTATATATGCCCTCTGTGTTTGGATATGTGTCGGCTTTCATGAGGAGTATTGCTGACCTTGGAACTTGTTTCTTTCAAATTAATACTCTAATCTAATCGGTCAATAAATTGAGCCCTACGTTATATATACATATATATATATATATATATATATATATATATATATATATATATATATATATACAATTTTTTTACGTATATATCGAGAAATTCTTTCGATTCAGGGCCCGATCTGTCATCTCAGTTTTCAAAAAAGAAAACATCTTTCGTAAAAGATCCCATCACCTTGAAATGAGCCCTGGACAAATTTCTTGAAGGGATACCAGATAAGCCACCTATACCAGGGTACATTTCAGCTAACAACAACTCCCTATTTGAATGGGCCACGACACCACAAAACCTGACTCAAATTGACTGAACAGATATTAGTGGGTGGTGCTATGAAGTTAAACATGGCCTCGGCCAATCTTTGGCCGAAACATTTACATGATCTCTCTACCTTCTGACGAAACCACACTTAGCCTGACTTGATCCTTGCTTACTAATTACGTATTGCAGAGGAAATAATGCTTCTTTTATTTTGTTTTAAACAAATAATTTATGAAAACGTAATAAAAATTCTAAAATTCATCATATAAATCTATTATTACAAACTGCGAATTAAATAAATTTAAAAACAAATAGTCTGTATCTTTTGGATTTGCGATTTCTTAGCTATTTTTACTTCGTAATTTCCTTTATATTTACTGTATTATTTATTAACGCTTCTCTTTATACCCCAAATATTGCTTCAATTTTCCTCCACTTTTTAAACCTCCCATAAATACATTTAAATTTTACTGTTTCTGAAAAATTGTTGCATTCTTTATCGGGATCAATAAAATTTTTAGGTTGACGTCCTAACAATTTCTTTCGTTGCTCGTTCTGAATCAATCACATTCGCCAATGGGAGCCTAAATTATTCGCTCTGGCAGCGGTGGGGAAATACCAACTCCACATCATTGCTAAGGATAGCTCTTACGACTATAAAATTGGATATTTTTAAAGTTAATATCCAATTTAACTGATGATTTTGATATGGTTATTTCCTAATATTTTTCCAGTTTTTAAATTTTCAACTGTATTTTGTGAATTGTTTAATGCTAAAATCCGTACCTGATTGTCCAGAACATGAATGTGAGTAACCCAGAAGACATTTTGTCATATGAATCAGGTGAGACCATTTTAATACCAGTCATACCTTTTATCTTTTACTTGTTTCAATTATTAGACTGCGGCGACGCTGGTGCACCGACTTGAAGAAATTTTAGTCAAATGAATCGAACACAGTAAATATAATTTTTTAAAACATTGTGGTACTTATTCTATCAGTCGCTTTGGGCCACCGCTATGTGACGGGGACTTAAGCACAGCAATGCCGGTTCTCAAGCGATGGTGGGGGACAAACAGAAACAGAAAAACTCACACATGCAGAGATACATGTGTATATGTATATAATACATACACACACACATATATTATATATTATATATATATATATATGTACAAATATTTTCAAATAAATGTATATATATATATATATATATATATATATATATATATATATATATATATATATATATATATATATATATATATATATATATATATGGTAATCGTCTATGAAATCCACTGACAAGATTTTGTTCAGTCCGAGGTTATAGTAGAAGATGCGTACCCAAAGTGCCATCTCGCAGTGGAACTGAACACGGAACCACGTAATTTGGAAGGAAGCTTCTTACCACGTGCATCATATGTATAGTATGTATGTATATAAGTAAATATGTAATATATGGATTCCAGTGTGTTCATTGACGATAGGTGAGAACTGTGCGATTGTGTGTTACTGTTGATAAATATAAAAAAAAGCATTTTGGTTTTCTTTCTTCAGTATTCTCTTTTAGAAGCGACTTTGAATGATTACTTTGTAAATGGATTCATTAAATTAATCATTCTTAACAATTGAGTGCATTAATTAATCAACTAATTTTAAAGATTGTATATGAGAGAGATTCAGAACTAATCAAGTAGCAGGACAGTGTATTTAGATTGAGATCTCTCATAGAGAATGAATTTAACTACAAGAGTTGATAAATGGAACCAAGATAAATGCACACAGTAGTGGGTAAAATGTTTTCATGGAGATCGTTGTGAAGCTATTGTTTGAGTGAATAATATTTCACTGCTTTTCATTATTTCCCGGTGAATGCAGACTCCGATACCATTTCGTTTGTTGTCTTTCATCGTTTCATTTCGCTGTTGTGCTTTTGAAATACACAAAACATTTGCTTTACGCCGCTTTCCGTAATTTTCCGCAGAATTTCGTTGTTTCCTTTCCCTTTGTGTTGATATTCTAATAGAAAAGTTAATGTAAATATATAATTTACTGGTGTGAATTGCGGTCGATTCAGCATTATACACGTATCATGCACTTGAAATGCATGAAGGGTTTCCTTGATGTGACCGACAACGTGTAACTGAAAAAGAAGAGATCAAACGACAAACTGTCATAAAAGTGCGAGAACAAGTACCGATTATAAATATTAGACTTGGAGGGAAGATCGCTTTGAACTTAAATATTGTAGCGTGGACGATTCAAAATAAATGTGAAAATGGTCCTACGACTCTCTTCGCAAGAAAATTACTGAACTACAACAATAATTACACAGTTGAAGAAGAAACACAAGAATCCATTTCTGAAAGTCATTTTTCAAAGCCGCTTCTCCATCTGAATTATTTTGATAGCAAATAAGAAAATAATTGAAAAATATTACTCAAATTTAAAAAAATAATTCTCCGTAATTTTGACACAAGGCCAGCAGTTTTAGGAGAAGGGGTAAATTGATTAGATCGATGCCAGTGTTGAATTCGTACCCTTTAATTGTCTTTATCAGAACATGAAAATCCTTCGGCTCCAAGGAGTCATAGTTATCTCATTTCTCCTTGTTAAGGAAGCACAGTTTCCTGAAGTTACGGGAACACAATATTTTTGTGACACCATTCTCTTTTTCAGTATTTTCAGAAAACTGACATATATTAAAAATTCTCTCTGGTGCGTGACATTCGCAAGTTTATATTTGTTGCTGCTTCCGTTGAGTAAATTTCGGTATCGCATGTTCTTGAGTTTCCATTAGAAATATATTTGCAGGTCTTTTATCTGTATTTTGCGAAGGACCAATGTATGCCTTTGTGACTGCATCTGTTTGACTAATTATCAAGATTTTTGTTCTGTTTGGTGTTCCTCAACTCTGTCTTTTAGATTTTTCAACTTTTAAGAAAATTATCGTTAAAATCTCGGAGGCGTGTGCGCTGGCACTGACTTTAATGTTCTCCTCAATTTCTACTATTCTAAATAAGAAACCCTATTCTATCGTTGAAGAAAACGAAAGTAAAGAAAATGAATGAAAAATGTATAAAGGCATGGCAGGGATCTAGAAACACTGAAAAGATCCGAAGCCTAACAACGCAAATAATGAAAGATTTAGTTATTGAAATTTCTTTCAAGAGATTCATAACAGAAATCTACTCACGCAAGCAGCAACAGAAAGAGAGGAGAAGAAAGAAGAATGCGATGGAAAATAGGGAAATATAATTGCGTAAGTATTACTTTATTGGTTATTGTCACATATTCATGCATGAAAAATACCTTTTTGTATTCAGTGATTTCCTCTCTCGAGCTAACAACGCATAAATATATCATATCAAAACCAGGCTAATTCTGTATTCCTACGTCCGGATAAATATTACATATAAAACCGTATTATTCAGTTTGGAGTGAATAAGGGGAAGACGCCTAATTGTAACATAATGCATTAAAATCTGAAATATGGTGTGTGCAAAATACAATATAATGAGAAGCTCGTAAATTGGGACCCGACAATAATTATAAGGGGGCAGACGTTATTCCTCAAGGCGTGTAACTGAAAGAAAAAGCCGTAGAAGAACTCGAAAGGACATGAATCTACTCTGTCTTCCACCCAACAAAAGGGGCTACAATTATGCACTTGATAAATCTTTAGAACGTATTTAAAGATGGTGGTAAACTCCAGCAGACAAGATACGTTCCTAAATGTAAACACAAATATTAGTTGAAATGGGAAATTTAAGGAAAGGATGGTCATTGAAAGGGGAAACTTAAGAGAAATCAAAGAATCACACTAGAAACATTCTGTAGAGAGAAGGAAAATTTAAAAGACGACAAAAATGGAATATTATAAACACAAAAATAGCGAACCGTTGTCCAGCTATATTGTGTAACAACTAATACCGAAGCAGGACATGAGATAGCAAAAGTATATACGAAAATAAACATATCAAATAAGTAAAGAGAATATAAAAAAGATTAATGAATAAGAAATTCTGCAGTTAGTAGACAAGTATGGGATTATAAATGCAGAAATAATTCATGCATTTCTTTCAATAAAAAGTTTTCTTATGGACTAACGAAGTGTCTCCTGAGGATAAAATTCAGCCATAAAAAGGCAATAACCGAAAAGAGACCTACCCGTCGCAGTTTTAATTATATTAGATATTAAATCACCAGTATTGATAACCTAAATGTAATAATACATGTAGTGACTAATTTATTTACAAGGGTAAGTAGAATTCTGTTTTAGATTTAATCCTAAAAGAAAATCAAAGACGGATCAAAGCATCTAGGAAGCAATTATGCAGAAAAATATAAAAACTAAGAGAAAAAGATTCAGTGAATCAGGAATAAGATTAACATCGAAAGGAAATACGCATAAAAAAGGAAAGTAAGATAAATAATAAAGCGATATTAAAAATACAAAGAAAAAGCACAATTTAAAAGAAATCTCTAAATTGCTATGAATCGTCCTGTATAGAAATAGAAGGATTCATTGAAGAAAGAAATGGGTTCCCTTCAAACCCAAAGGGAGCTGTTCAAAGGACAGTGTAAAGGTAAACAGTAACAGCAAGAGAGAGAGACAGAGAAAATTATTTGGGGTGGGGATTAGATTTCAGAAAAATCAGCACAAGGTGTTATACTTCAAAACATAAAAAAAAACTTGCCTAATCCTGATCTGTAGCACAGATACTAAAAACAAAAACGACGAGAATTCTTGACAATTCGGTAATGTTTCAACTTTTGGTTAAAATGTTGAACGAAGTCTCATAAGGAACTAATAGAAATGTTTAAAGAAACATTGTTGACAATGAGACTACATTGAGGTTTAAATTGTTGTCATTCGACGAAGACGAATAAAGAAAGTTAATGAACAAATGACAAGTAATTGTACTCACAGACAAAACGGTGGAACCTAAACGCATCCCCATTAGAAGAAATATTGCAACAAGAATTCTCATTCGGAGGCTAAATATGAATGAAAAGCTGACATAAAAACAAGGAACAAAGACAGCAATACAAATATACACACCTAATGTCTGGTTATAAGAGTTTATGGTAACCACGAGTGCGAAAATTTAAGGGGCATTACGTAATATCAAATCCTGGACTACAAAAATATCTAAAGAAAACAGAGATGAAAATTATAGAGATAGAAAAAAATGTCCAACAACGGGAGACACGGAAAGGCTAAAATGTTAGCTAGAGTAACAACTAGAGAATACCATGACAAATTGAAGGAGACAAGATACCTATATGATCATCAGCTAAAAACAATTGAATAGCTTGGAAGTAGGTAAATAAAATTTCCAAAACTGGAATTTTATCTAAGGATTGTATTGACGAACTCCGCGCCAAATCTTTCATTCTGTAGAAAGAAGAATACAGTAAACTTATCTTAAGATTAGAGAAGAAAGAATTAACCAAAAACATTCACTGTCAACTAAGTCATAGCCAAAATGAAAGAATACGTCTCCAGCCATGACATACTAGCTGATACAGTTTATATGAGCAATTTCTTTACGTTATGTCACTTTTATCTTTTCAAAAAGCAATATATTGCTTTGGCTACAAAAATGTTTTTTCCTGTGATAGATACCTGCACGTACATACGCACTAGCATATTCAAACACTCACACACCTATTTATGCATACACATATTGGCACAGGAATTATTTAAAAAGTGCAATAAGACACGGAATAATTACAAGATATAATTGAACGAAATAAAACATTAATTATCACTGGTCATTTCCAGTCGGGAAACTCCTCGCCCCTAATCAATATTTTCTCAGATTCTATTGCACAGTAATCAATGCCCCATTCAGGCCTTTTTGAGACATTTAGTATTGCTAAAACACCAGCTTTGAAGGGATTTTTCAGTTGAGTTGTGTGTAAAGACTTCGTTTTAATTTTCTTAGTTATGTATCTTTTGAAAATTGCTCAGATATTCCACCGGGCGCAGACGTGGTTGTGTCCAAAGACGTTTGCTTCCCAACCACTTGGTTCCGAGTTCAAGTTTTTTTCAACTATAGCCACGGGGTACCCAAAGCCTTGTGAGTGAATTTCGTAGACAAAACTGAAAGAAGACTCTCGAATATGTGTTTGTGAGTGTATGCGCGCGCGGCTGTGTGTGCGCATGTGTGTGCGTGTGTGTATGCATTCGTGTATCTTTGTGTCCGTGTTTGTCCACACCACTACGTGACAACCGGTGTTGATGTGTTTAACTAGTGGTTCGGTAATAGAATAAGTAGCAGGCTTTAACAAATATAAATGCAGGTGTCGATTCATTCGACCAATAATTCTTCAAAGCGGTACCGCAGGAATGAAAAAAATTAATAATTTTATTTGCGTCTTTTGAACTTCTTCAAAAACACTGCGGCTTAAGAGATGCGCAAGTTTTTGTATCAAATGTGAGAATTTCGAAGCATGCTGAGTCATCTTTCCTCTTTGTTCTCTTCTATTTTCTTAAAGGCGGATTTCATTGTGATTTGCAAGAAATTGTTTTTCCTATTATTGGTTATTTGATGCCGAGTCTTCACTCTCTGTGATTTTCCTTTTATCCCACTCTTTGTATTTTTGATAATCATTTGAGAATGTGAATCTGTTGTCATTATTTCTTCCTCGTTGCACAATAAACGTCGTACTACAAATCAGGACCTTTTTGTGGGCGTGGTATTTTCTCATTCACATCTGATTCTGTGGTTAATGATAATCCATTCGCCATCCCCACAGATTACGCTAAACATGCTCCGGAATTTAGGGTTTGTTGCTGGTTTCAGTGTTGTTGATGATTTTAATTTTTCTTTGTTTTATTCTCTTCTTTTTTCCTTGATCTTGACACTTTTTCTGAACATCATGCTCTCGGCATATTTTACTCCACCGAAGCAGAAAGGCTTTCATACCGTGTATTATTGATCTTCTGCCTTTGTTTCATCGCTAGTTCTACTAATCATAGTATCGGTACGTATTTATTTCGATTTGGGGGTATTATTAGCACTTGTAAAGCCACCGTGACTGCCCCTGGCCACATGACACCTTTCGTCCGCGAGAGAAACATGCATCTACAAAAGCAAGGTATCAGGTAAGCTGAACAATAAGCTGAACGACAGAAACCTTGAAGAGACAGAGACAACGCTCAGAGGGGCTACCTAATGGAAAAACATTTTCATCACAACACTGAAAATAGAGACAAACCTGAAATCTGTGGAGATTTACCTTTCTTCCTCCATCTTACAAAACATGAAGACATCGATAATATTGCAGGGAAGAAATGAAATGTTTGATGACAAGCAAATTATTTGCAAAAGATTCTAATGGGAACTACAAAGGACCATATGGCTCTTAGGATTAAATAAAGGATACCGTACAAGAGAAATAAAGGAAAGAGAATGGCAAAGAATCACAGCCAATAAATTGGCACAAACACACTTAACCAGCATGGTCAAATAGACTGAGATATATTGCCGTGGTAGAACAATCGAGTGTCGTTTATAAACCATAAAGAATTAGAGTTGATGCATTAGGTTTCTATAGAATAATTATGAGATTCGGATTAAAACACTATGTCAAAACAAATTTGATACAGAAACTTACATAAAAGAATTAGGCTCATCACAGAATTACACAAATACTTGGGAATCAATAAAGTAGACAGAGAATAACAATTCCAAATAGAAGAAGAGCTTCAGAAGGAATGCTATAAATGCATCAGATTAATACTTAAAACAGAGTTAATTGCATTCTAATTAGTGTTCAGTGCCCCCAGTAATAATTCAAGTTATGATATTCGCAGCTACAATCCAACTGAATTACTGAGACTGCGTAAAGTCAAGAGAAGTAATAAAAGCAACATCTGACAAAGAACGAGTATATTTACCAAACGTAAGACGAAATTACCCGGATACAACTAGAAAACTGCTTAAAATATCAATACAAATTATTACATGATACGAACAATACAAAATTCTATTGTATCTTCAAAGAAACCAGCAAATACCAGAGACTACAGTGTGACAGGTTCGTTGCCGAAGCTTGGTTTTGCGGTACCAGAATAGTGCTCTCGGTCTCTTTTTTTAGGGTTCCTTTCATCAGCCAATCCCACTTATTTTCCTGCAACTTCTGTTGTGGCTACACGGAATTGATTGTGTTGTCCCTTCTTGCGTAATTCTTCTTCATGTCCTTTTTGTACTTCTTCCTTTGTTTTCCATTTTTTTCTGTTCTCAATAATCCCTCGTTCGTATCAATCACCAGCAAGTTTTCCTTACTTTAGGCTAGGTATCTCATTAAGCTCTCGATTATTATTATTGTTATTGAGTGAGAGAGCAGTGTATGCCATCAAAGCAACACTGGGGTAAAATATACGAAACCCAGTATACCCATCATGACTATCCGTCTGATAAGGGTACACCAGGCACGTGCATCACAACCGTATGTGCGAGACATGGCGATCTCATATCAAGATAAACAGCGCATGTCCTTGCAGGTGGAACCCAGTTAGAATTTGATTTCAAATCGAGTAGACCATCCCGCTCCAAAGGTCCCTGAATAAGGTGTGTTTAAGGATGATGACCAAAACACGCATGCTTCCAAAAGTGAATTATTCAAACCCCAAAGAATTCCAGTTAACACATGGCTATGATGCTCCCCCCATTACTTCTGCTCATGATCAGAGATGCACATATCGTCAGCCACCAAGGGATATGCTCAACTGTTTAACGCCAAGCAACTAACAAGTAAATCTGTAGTATTGAGTAGAATATTTGCTGTATCATCATCATCATCATCATCATCATCATCATCATCATCATCATCATCATCATCATTTTTTCAACCTCTTTACTCACAACATTCATGTCATTTGATATGGCTACATCAATGATCTGACAGTATTTGTCTCTCTTATTCAATATGACAATATCCGGCCAACCGTGTTCGATTACACGATCCGTCTGAAAATCATAGTCTAAGAGTATCGTTATGTTTCCATCATCTTGGAAAACTTTACGTGGTACATGCTCATACCAGTTCTCTGATACTTCATATTGATATTTACGGCATAAGAGCCAATGAAGATACCCACGCAATTTATCGTGACGGCGTTTTGTATTCTTTTTGTGCAAGGCTCTCGCATCCACTTACCAAGTGGGTCACATTTCACACACTCTTTCCACAAAGTCTGCGTTTCTGGGTGTCAGAAGATTTATAGATGCTATACTTCACTGAATCGGTAGCAAAGATTAGGCTTTCGGTGGTATGCTTCAAATCCCCTCGCTCAACCCATGCCCCCGATGCTGGATTATCCTTCACGTCCTGTGTATTCCTTTCAAACTGTTCATGCATTCTCATTTCAAGAAGATCTTCTATTCTCTTCTCCTCAGCTCTTTGGTTAAACTCTTCCTTGCCGATCATTTCATCTGCATTTACATCCATATCTTTCGCGACATATTGCAGCAGGTCTTCATCACTATTTATCAAATACTCGACAAGCGTTCTCCTTTCACTCCTTATACAATGGTCTATACTAATTAGTCCTCTGCCACCATTCTTTCTTTTCATATACGGTCTGTTTACGTTTGCTTTAGGGTGTAGCGCCTCATGCAGTGTCATCAACTTTCTCATCTTTCTATCCAGTGTTGTTGATATTTCCTCTTTAGTCCATCTGTGGATGGACGCACTATATCTGACCACCGCAACTGCCCAGATATTCATTGCGGTAATCAAATTTGTGGCATTCAGGTTGGATTTCAACACCTTCTTCACCCTTTTTTGATATTATTATTATTATTATTATTATTATTATTATTATTATTATTATTATTATTGTCATCATTATTATATTTCGTGAGAGCCATATTAATATAGGTTACGAACAATTTTTTACTGCTTGTAGCTCATCTACATTTCTTTTTTCTCCTAAGATCGGTCGCTGTTTGGTGAATTTGAATTTTATTCTTACTTAAGGATACTTCCAATGAACCCAAGAAAGAATTAGACTAAACGATGTAAACTCCAAGAGCCTACGACCAAACACAAAAGATCGTAATGGATACGGTGGCTACTCGCATATAAACTACGCTGAAGAGCCACATATCAACTGAATTTAATCGATTATATAAACATGAGAAGTGTGTAACTATTAGTATTTGCATTAATTTGGACAGTTCTCAACTCTATAATCTATGGCGAATTTATACAACTCAAGCTGCACCTTATAGATAATTCTCTGTCCGTCTTAACATACACTCATTATATCACGGATATAAACATTATCCACAAGGAAATAAGATGACGATACATGTTATAGGTGCTAGTATGAACGCAACACCAAAGAACAATATATTTAGATTTACTAGTGAATTATATAATAAAGACAAGAGTGCGTCAACTTATCATGGCACGTTAGGATAAATCTCTCAAAATATACCTAATGTAGAATACCATTCCTCTTGTACCGTATTCTCACTCTGAGAATACAACAATCCCATTGTGAGAGCTACAAGCCCAGAAGATGTCAACCAGTAAATTGAGAAACATACAATGGAAATTATACTGCACATAGCACTATATTATGGCAGCATCGATTTCCGATAGAAACACCCCAGAAAAGACTACAAGTTCTAGAAATGGAACTTTAACTAGAAATAACAAGTGGCCAGAAACAGTTGAGCAATGAGAGAAACTGCAGCGTGTGCAAAAGTAACCTACAGATAAACTGCAAAACTATTAGTGTTCCATTGGAGATATATTGAAAAGCATTGTAGGGACACCAACAAAGACTATACAAGAGAAGTGATTCGCAATTTCAATGAAAGAATAGAAGAACACTGCTTCATATTTTATAGGAAGAAACTAACATCCATACTCGATAAACGTATTATAGGAAAAGAATGGTTTGTAAAAAAATTACGTAACATCAAATCAGATTGTTGACGCTGTATAAATACAAAGGAAAACACTCCACATACATTCACAACCGAATTATACTAAAACTTTAAATCCTTCAAGAGTTAAAGCCTTACTATTATTAGAATCAGCTGGATTCCTTACTAGAGGCTGTATGAATATATGGCAAAACAAAATTTAAATGACATTCGGAATCGAGAAATGTAGTATGGTGAAGATGAAACTGGGTAAATCCAACAGAAGCACAGGAATAGACGTAGTTAATGCTGAGAGTACAAAATCGATAAAAGTCAAACAAATATATACATGTCTGGAACAGGAAAAGGGTAAATTCATGGAAGAGAGAGAGAAGCTTTCATTAAGTAATATTTCGAGATCCTCAAAAATAGGAAGCTTTGAGTAAGAGGAAATCAATTTTTGAAAAGGAAGGAACTTCGTTCATTTGTCCCCCCACCCAAAAAAAACCCAAATGAGATGAAGCATATAAAGGAGAGGTGGCTCTGATTAAAGAAATAAGGATTGATCAAAGGAACTGAGGGGAGATAACTTTAGAAGCAGAGACAGCTGAGGGTAAATCGAATCAAAAGCATGAAATATCATTCGGGTAAATAGTAAAACTATTTATCCGTATGTAGAATATAATGGGATTCGGATGGAATTGCAGCTCAGATTTTATCGGAATATCCAATCAGTTCAAAATGAATACGAAATGTGAAGGAATGTGAAGATTTCTGGCTTAATTCGTTGGAGCGTTTATAAGAATTTTGGTTTTGCTTGTAAAGAAAAGAGCTCTAACTCTTTTGTGACTGTAGAAATGGATGCCCAGGAAAACAATGAACGAGATTTTGTTTACAAACCGACCGAAGAAGAGAACAGAATAACCCGGATTTCGTAGTCATTGATGAGAAGGTCTGTCTTATAAGTGACATGCTAAGTTCATACATAGCAAAAACGAAGGAAATAGAAAGTAGAATATTATACAAACTCCATATACGAAATCCTCGAATGTTGCAAGAAAGAAGTTAACAGGTTCAGCATGCTATAAAATACCATTGGGACCTTAGTAACTGTGGCAAATGATTTGGGAGAAAATGATGCAAAATTTGATTTGAATTAGGAGCGTTTTAAATTCATACAGCTTGTTTACTGTGGTCACGTAGAAGCATTCGGAATATCCTGTATTAAATTAGACATATACAGAGTGCATTTAGATTCAAGCAATGAAGTAAAAAACAGAAAAGATCCCACTGAATCAGTAATAAGTTGTAGATATAATATTCCTTTTAGAGGCTTAATGGATTAACAAGGATTAACAGAAGACAAGAAAAATAATCTAAATATTAAGAATATACCGTAAAATAGCTGCCACAGAATGTTTATATTAATATTGAATAGGGAACTTTAAGGACATTATGCAAATCTATCCACGGACTACAAACATTTCTAACGAAAGTAATGTAAAACAGTTAGCTCTCAAAAGCCGGCTGAAATTACAGGAAAAACAAAGATGTGCAACAAAAATTGCTATTAGAGCACGGTTATGCCATTATGAAGCGATGTTGAAAGTAGCCTCTGTATGGCCATTTACTCAAAAGAACTGAATACTTTGAGAGGAAAAGAAAATTCGCAACACTTGCTGAAGTACTGATGCCAAAGTACTTATAAATGTGGCTCGAGATGAAGGCCTTCCTAATAAGAAGCGCAATAAAGCAGAACAGTAGCTGTTTCTGTGGAGATTGAGGACGAAATAATTTGATCAATTTCACTTTTCTGCCAAATCTTATTCTGTTATTCTTTTACTTGTTTCGGTCACTTGACTGCAGCCATTCTGGGGCACAGCCTTGAAGGGTTTTGGTCAAGCAAATCAGCCTGAGGATTTATTTCTTTGAAACCCTGATACTTATTGTATCGCTCGCTCTTGTCGAAACGCTAGGTTACGGAGACCAACACCGGCTGTCAAGCAGTAATGAGAGAACAAGGACACACACACACACAGACATAGCTAACAAAAAATATATCGACAGGAATGACAAAGGAGGAGGTTTTTGTTAACATCAGTAATTTTCCAGTCATGGCGCTGTAATTTGTTAATGTCCTTTTTACGGTTAATTACTATACGTTGATCATTGCGTCAAATCTCGTTTAACTACTTATCTAATCCACTCGCTATAAGGTTGGTTCACGAGAAAAATACCTTCAGTTTCCTATCTACACAACATAGCGAGTCCATCTTAAAATAACAAATATGTAAACTCTATACCAAACTAATTTGCATTGTAGACACATTATGCTTTCCTTAAGCCCGATGTGAATAGCTGTTTTAGCATGTCCGTATTGATATATCAGAGAAATACAGTCGGTGCCGGTCTCGTAGTTGTATTAGTCTGAGCAGGTCTGTGAGGCTTTTACGTCTTCTCTTTCTTACCACCGAGACCTACACAATCTCGGAGGGCATCCAAAATTTAACAAATTTAGATACCAAACAATTACAAACATACGCAAGCCAACGGTTAAGTAGGATAAAGTCAACCCATGGCTTTGAAAGTCTTCCAGTTAATTGACTTTCATATAAACCGGTTGCTTCAAAATTGCCTGCGTACATTTTAAGCTTTAATCTTTCCTTGAACCACACCACATGCTGTCGATCATGCTTACCCACCTGTTGATGTTGATCGTATGAGGTTTGAGGGTCATAGATTTATATAAAGTCGTGTGATACACTTTATCTTTCCTTCATTCAGCGTAGTATTTCATTCGTTCCCATTTATTCATTGCACTCCTAGGGAAGAATTTTTGTCTCTAGATCGTTAACTGCTTCTCTTGTTCTCTAACCTAAATTACCTCCCCGAAAAATGCTGGTGGTTATTGAGTCTATGTGAACCGCTGGACATATGCTGGAAGTGTTACGTCTTTCTCTTGTTGGCGTTGACCATGATGCTGTTGAAACAGTGGATTAGGCGATTCTCTTTGATTTCACTCTGCCTACAGTAACACATATAACCAATTGGGTTTTGAAATCTGCGGATTATCAAGCATGTTCATCACAACTGAGGCCAACTTTTGTTATCCTTCCTGACCCATTTTGCCTTTTCTCTCTTTTAGAAGCAACTTTCTCATTAGTACGTAGCTTTCTACACTTAACCAACAGCATTGTCTTTTTCATTCTGCGCTCCACAATGAGCCATAATGATCTGATCATCTTACAACCTATGCACATATTCATCAAGCAATTTCCTAAGATGGCATGATGCTCTAGTTTCCTGTATTCTATTTCAATAATGTTTTCAAAAATATTCATCTATTGTTTCCTTTGCTCAAACGTTTTAATTCGCGATTGTTCCTATCTATACTTCCTCATAAAATACTGAGAGACATCTGCCACAATTATAGTGAACATGACTTTTTGCCTTATATGTACGTATTTTGAACAACATATACTCAATACTTGCCGATATGGTAACCATTCGAGGCAGTTAACTCAGGTGACAATGTTGATCCTTACATGAAAATCCCTCGGTTTCAAAACTCTCGTTTTATTCCAGTGGTAATCCGCTTAAATTTATTTTTCTAAGATCATTTTTTAATGTACAGCTATAATAATGATAGTAATAATTCCAACATGATATTGTGTCTGATCTATGTTTGACCATCAGATTTGATAAAAATAATAAGCTTCAAATCTCATATATACCTTTTATCTTTTCATTGTTTCAGGAATGCTATTGGTCCTGATCTATCTTCTAAATTGGATTCACTCTCTCATCGTCGTCGTGTGGTTTCCTTGTCCATTTTCTATAAGTATTTTCATGGATATTGTGCAGCTGAGCTCACTTTTCTGGTTCCTCCTTTAAGGACTTATCAGCGATCGACTTTGGCTTGCATTCAGTTCTTATCAGTATACTGTGTAAGCCCTTAAGTGTCGTAAAGGACTTTACAAAAGCAGTTTCTTCCCTCGCATCTCTCAAATTTGGAATTCCTTTCCACAGTCTTATTTTTCCTCTTCAATATGGCCTCCAGTCTTTAAGTCTAATGTACATCGTCACCTATTGACTGTATAGCGTCCATTTTATTCTAGTAGCTCTTACATTTCCAGTGGCCTAACGACCTTGTAACGAGAGAATGCTTTAAAAAAAGTAAACTGAAGCTGTGGTGGGGGACAAACACAGGCACAAAGACAGACACATGCACACACACATACACATGCACATGTATACATACATACATACATACATACATATATATATATATATATATATATATATATATATATATATATATATATATATATATATATATATATATATATATATATATATATATACGTTCATACGTATATATGTATATATACATGCATATATGGGTACAGGACGTCAAAAAGACATGAACAAAATGAGAAATGAGAACGTAAAAACAAAAGCATGGAAAACGAACGTTTTTTCGAGCAACGAAAGAAAAATAGAGAAACGAGACAATGTATATATATGACGGGCTCCCTTCAGTTTCCCTCTACCACATGCACTCACAAGGCTTCTGTTGACTCTAGACTATAGACGAAGACGCCTGCCAAATGTGCCACGCACAGCAGGAGTCTATAGACCGAAGCGGGAACCTTGTGGTTGGGATGCAAATATCTCTTCTTTCTTTACAGTCACTCTTGCCCCCCACCATATATATATATATGTATGTATGTATGTATGTATGTATATATATATATATATATGTACAGTAACAACCAGAATATAAGCTTCAGTAAGTACAAGTGTATTGAAATATTTATTATAGAAGATTAAGAACACGTTGAGACTAGATATTTAACACATTTAGATATATCTAATGTCTATCGTTCGTGAAAAGTTCAAGTCAACGTAATAAATATTTCGTAATTTATGAGGAAATGAACCAATAACCTCCCAAACTGGAACGGCCAAAATTAAAGGGTCACTTAGAAAACAATGAAAATGGAACAAGAACAAAAAAGAAACCCTTACTATTAATATTTTGTGAATATCTCTTTACTATCAACGACCTCCTGATATCTGTTATCACAGGACTGAATTGATTTCTTGGAAAATGATGGAGTAATATTGTTCCATTCGTTTTTCAATAATCACCAGAGATGATCTTGGTTCTTTGGATGTCTCCTTCGTGCTCCATCTCCAATAATATTCCAAACGTTTTCTATAGGGTTCAGATTGAGATTTTGAGGTGACCAATCTATGAGATCAACCCCTTCATCACTCAAAAAGTCTTTGACTCTCTTCGCAGTGTGACAGGGAGCGTTGCCCTTGCACGCTCACAGGAAGTTGAACTGACAAGGATCGGAGATGTGAAAGGGCATGCTGTCTAAGAATTTGCTTGTATATTTCAGCCTTGACAGTCCCTTGTAGTGGACCAGGACCAGCGGCAGAGATCAATCCCCATACCATTACACTGCCTCCTCCATATTTCACTGTCTTCTTCACACATTCACGAGATAACCTTCCGCCACTTCATACATCCCGTCATCAGAACCCATCACATTAACCTTCGATTCATCGCTAAACTGAACCTGCGACCACTGTTCTTTTATCCAAACGACATGTTCGTGAGCGAAACGAAGACGGGCTCTTTGATTCTTCTTGGAGTTCAGAGGAAACTGTTTTGTGCGATACGTTGACATCGGAAGTGGAGTTAAGCTCGCAGGATATCTCAGCAGCACTCTTAAACCTATCCTTCAGTGACATTCTAACCATAAAACGATCCTGTCTTCGGGACGTTTTACGAGGTCTACCAGTTTAGAGTTTAGCTTCTGTTGATCCTGATGACTTAAAACGAGCTACAATTCGTTGCACGGCACTTCTAGACCTTCCTACCATACTTGCTATCACAGAATTTGACTTGCCCTCTTGTTGTAGACACACAATACTTTGTTTTTCTTCATAGGACACCGGTCGTCTCTCACAAACAGCCATGTTGTCAGTTGAATGTTCCAATAATGTACGATCATAAGGAGTGACTGTTAACCCATTAACAGTCTTTTAAAATACAAATGCCTCGCTTAGTAGTTCATTTTTTTCTAAGTGACACCTTTTGGCCGTTGCAATTTGGATGATTGTTTGTTTATTTCCTCATAACTCACGAAATATAGATAATTGGAAAGACAGATATTAAATATATCTGAATATATGTAAAATATCTTGTCTCAGCGTGTTGTTAATCTTCTATAATAATTATTTCAATACACTTGTTCTTACTGAGCTTTATATTATGGTCACTACTATATATATATATATATATATATATATATATATATATATATATATATATACGCGCAGATATATATATATATACACTGATAGAAAGAGAAAAAAGAAAGAGAGAGAAACTAAAAGTAAGAGACAGAGAGATAGACTGAAAGTAAGTGAGAGAGAGAGAGAGAGATTTATAATTAGCCAATAAATTGTAGCAAATAAAATATTATCGCAGTATGATGTTTTCTTTTGCACCTGAATTATATGACTTATTGCATTTCAATTGAACTGACCTAAAATCCATACATAAGTGCCATTGATGCTTGTCATGTTACTATTTAGATATCAGAGAAGTAATCTATTCGTAATCACCTATAATTATCACAGACTGTTTACACTCTTCATTTTTTATTCCTCTCTACATATCTGGTTGTGGAATATATCAGTTAGAATACCTATCAGACTATTGGCAAAATATAGGCTGGAAGGAGTGGGAAAACGACAGAATTAAAAGCATAAAAACAACGATGCAAAGGACGTGGGCGTTCTTGTAACATGCAAAAAGCGGACATTGCGACGTTCTTTATTTATACCTCCTCTGTTTGTTTTTTTTCATGAGACAAGATACTCTTAATTACGTTTTATAAGTTTACCTGCTGCATAGCAGTCTTCCTTTCTCTGTCTCTCTCTCTGTTTGTCTGTCTGTTTGTCTGTCTGTCTGTCTGTCTGTCTGTCTGCCTCTCTAAAACAGACCTAATAGGAGGGCCGGCATTTTTAGTCTTTCATTTCAAAGTTTTAAAAGAATAACCTCCTTCGCTTATGAAGGACGCTGATTCATTTTTCTGAATGAATCAACAAAAATTTATATATACATACATACATACATACATACAAACAGATAGATAGACAGACAGACCAATTTTTTTTTAAGGACAAGGAGCAAACGTCATGCACTGTTGTAGAGGTACCTGCACAACAGATGTGAATGAACAAACAAAAGTACCGGAAAAGAGAACATTTATAGTGAATTAAAGCGGAACTTACAGCTCTTGTAACTCGGCTAGAAATTTTCAATTTTACCAGTCATTATGTGTGCATTAAACTATGTAAATTTGTAGGCTAAGTACCGAAACATTTACGCAAAAACCTAAAAATACTAGGCTTTTCGAAGGGAAATCAAGATATACAGACGTGGAACTTCCAAATCCATTTACTAGGGACACAATGAAGGTTTGTAAGATGCTGCAAAAATTCTCCATCTGAGATTCCTATGTAGATAAATACACACACTGGAGTGTGTGCATGGACAGCTCAACCGACACACCAACCCAGCCATTTATTTACAAACACCTGGAAGTCTTTTGACTCAAAAGATCTTGTCGCTTTGTAAGTAACCGGCTTGAATTCTTTCAAGAAATTGAATTAAACTCAAAGAAAAACCATTTCCACATAAATACATACATGCACATATACATACATGCACATATACATACATGCATGCAAGCATGCATACATACTGACATGCATACATACACACATACATAGATACATACATACATACATACATACATACATATACATACAGATTCTGTACTTACATCATGGTATGTTAACTGAGATTGTAGGCAAGTGCATAGGTAAAGGAATTGAAATAAAGACATGATGTTGTAAGCTACAAAGATAGGAGAAAGTAGACGGAGAGAGAGAGAGAGAGAGAGAGAGAGAGAGAGAGAGAGATAGAGGGAAAGAGTAAAAAAGGAAAAGAGAGAAAGAGGGAGAGAGAGAAATTGGATTAAACCATTAAACGGTATGTAGAGGTAATGGAAGACAGAACAATGACCTCCACTACATCCTAACATTCAATTATAAAAGACATATACAGAATATTTTTATGAATTTCGAAAGAGCAATCAACAGTTTCACATAAGATTATACAAAGATGGACATACTCGTAAATGTATAGGCTCTAGAGTTGGCATAAAATATATACAAAACTCACACACGTACAAACACAGCTGTATACTCATGAGCCATAGTAACGGGGAGAATCTTCATATAGAAAGTGCAGCCAAACTGCATTCGATCTCATTTATGTAGATTGAATAATGTGGAATATATGTTGGTAGAAGTTCAGCCATATTAGTGATAAGATCATCACGAACTTTGTGATACTCAAAACATTGAGAAAGGAGGGGGACATTTATCAATTTCTGGCGTGGGTACAGTTGGAGATTTAGTTTGAATTTGGATAGGTTCGGTATGACACATCAATCTCCTTGATTTTCTTTCAGCCTACACGATTTCTCTGGTAAAGAATCTCGAGTTAGGTTTTCTCTTTCCTCTTAACCACGAAATAATTCATTTCACTTTAAAAATTTTAATAATTATAATAATTTATTAGCTTTTATTACTACAGACAACGGAAATTAGAGAAAAGAGTTGTGTGGTTCGCTACTTCTCCCTACTCCACGCAATGAATGGTAAACTTTAGGTAATCTACAGTAGCAGACATCACACTGCTTTCTATAAAATTTAGAAGAGTAAAAGACATCACACTGCTCTTTATAAAATTTAGAAAAGTAAAAGACATCACACTGCTCTTTATAAAATTTAGAAGAGTAAAAGTTATTACACTACCATTTATAAAATTTAGAAAAGTAATATGCATATATCCATACATATATGTACATACCTACATCTATATGTATACATACATGCATATATGGATACAGGACATCAATGTTTGCTTTTTTTTCATTGTTCGAAAAAAGTTCGTTTCTTATTTTCGTTTTTACGTTTTCGTTTCTCATTGTGTTTAACGCTTTTTTTTAATGTCCTGTACCCATATATGCATGTATGTATACATATAGATGTAGGTATGTACATATATGTATGGATATATGAATATATCTATATATTATTTATATTATTATATGATCAAACGCCACGCATCCTTTTCCAAGTTAACTTTATCTTGATAATTACAATGCGCACTCTTCTACTATCTCTCTCCCTCTCTTGTTCTTCATCCTTTCTGTTTTTCTCTCTCACCCTTTTCTTATTCTCCTCACCCTTTCACCGTTCCCTCTCTCTCTCTCTCTCACTCCTCCTCTTCCTCCTTGACTCTATCGTCGCTGACACGTGACAAAAGGGGTTCTTTCTTTCTACCCACTGGTCTTCCTAAAGAACAGACGTGTTTTTTCTGTCTATTCTATCATGGCACTTAGCGTTCATTAAAATTTTCCTATCATCTCGGCTCAACAGTTCTCACCATTTGTTTTTACTGTCTTGTTCTCACTGTCCTGTTCTTGTTAACACTTTCACCGTCCGCCAAAAATTCCAAATTTTATTTAATTTGCTTTGCGGGAAGCACTATTTCAACGAAGTAGCGTATTGTCCTTGTCTTCGAAACGCGGAGTAGATGGAACAGGGACAACTGACGAAGGGATATACTCTTGCTGTTGCATGTCTCGTTTCGTTTCTCTGTTTGTTTGTTTTTTTCGTTGTTCGAAAAATGTTTGTTTTCTGTTTTCGTTTTAATGATTTTGTTTCTCATTGTGTTTAAGGTTTTTTTTTTCGATGTCCTGTACCCATACATGCATGTATGTAAACATATAGATGTAGGTATGAACATATATGTATGGATATATGAATATATCTATATATTATTTATATTATTATATGATCAAACGCCACGCATCCTTTTCCAAGTAAGTATATATATATATATATATATATATATATATATATATATATATATATATATTTGCTAATAAATGAGATGAAAATATACATTAAGAACCAAATATCTTGTAATGTTTTTAAAGTGCTAATCTTTCCCTCAAATTGTCCATTATATTTCTAGCCATCTTCATAGAACTCCGCAAGAAGTGGAAAGAAACAACAAATACCACTCTTGTGTCACATCTATTTCCTATTGAAAGCAACTCATTTACTAAGTTGTTAAATATTTGCAATCGGCTGATGAGTAAAAAATCCTAGAAATGGATGTAAGAAGGTTGTTTTAGTATGTTGGAAAATTAACATAGACGCTTATATTTATATTAATAATTTTCTTACAAAATATTCGTACTCCTTTAGATGTCACTCGTAAATCATTGTAAATAGTAAAAACCATCCATGTTTCATGTTTCTGATATCTGTAATGGTGGAAGTGAATCTGTGACATGCGACGCGCATGAAAATATGAATATATAGTATAGTTTGATAGTTAAAATAGGTAAAATGAATATGTAGGTAATATGGAAGAAACAGATTATTATCGGCAATTCATTTGCTACGAAGTAGAGTAATATACCTGATGCAAACATATAATATGTAAACATAAAAGCAAGCTCGCATTTATCAAGTGGCCAATTGTTTCCATAGATATTTGTTTAAGATTTTATATGTTATCTCATATAGAAATACTCTGTAAAAGTCTATGTAGAACACATATAAAAGAAAGTTTGTTAGAGTAATTGAATTAAATATGAAATGTTATGAAATACAAAAATTTCTCCCTGTTTCAGTTTTGGTTCCGCTTCATAAATTTTAGAAATGCATTTTTCACATAGGCAGCAACTATGAAAATTTCCAGAGAGATGAACTTGTTCGTGTGATTTCCATGCTTTTCACAAGTGCTTTATATGCCCACACATTAATTTATATTGCCTGTAGTTGTAAGGAAATGAGTATGCAATGTTATGTTTTAATTATAAATAGAGGTCAGATTATGCTGTAAAGAGCAAATACGTCATTTCCTATTTAAAAATAATAATATCCAAATACATCTATGGAGGTTGTAAAAAGTTTACGATTTTGATATGATTCAATGAAGAATCTCTATCGTTAGTTCACTTCACAAGAAAAGAAGTTTTATATCGAGATATTTGCTAAGACGTAAACGTAACCTTAATACGTTGAACTGAACGCAATGATGCGCGTTGATCTGCTGCATTAAATACGCCATTAAATTTCAAGATTAAACACTGAATATATTGTGTACTGTGAGGTTTAGACATGGTTTAATTACACTGTGTTACTATTTCAACTAATATAAATAGACGGCATTGAGTTAGAGGTTAAATATAAATAGTAATTCTATTCATGCAATGATCAAATGCTGGAAAATAGATCAAAAGTAAAATGAAATAAGACAGAAAAATGTTCAATAAAGTGTCACTTGGAAATTGATACGGCTTCATAATAAAGTAGTGTGTTTATTACTCTTCAAATATTTAACGTTGAGGGGAGTTCTAAACGAATTTCAAAACCATCTTGTCATTATTCGACTAATACTTCTGCATAAACCTGACACTTCTAAACGTAGCGTATTGCACTGCCTCGTATGATAATATAGATATTTTATAGAAAGAATATCATTGGTATATTTTTCAAATAAATTCACAATTAATTGTACCAAATATATTAAGATATATTTGTTTATTTTGACCCAAATGATACCAGGTAGCTTTGCCTGCTGTACTTTTACATGCGATGGAAGATAAAGTGTTAACATTCAAAACCTAAGACAACAATTTTGGAAATCCGAAGTTCTCCTATAACTACAAAGCAGAAGAGAATATTGATGCGCTGCAGCTTGGGCAACGAAATAATGCCCTAAATAGGAAAATATATGAAGGTAACAGGTAAAGTAATTTTGATCATTACTGAAAAGAATATTCGCCCTTTAGAGGGACAAATTACATGTTATTTAGGTATATGCCATCTTTGTGCGCATGCACTTTTATGTGGATTACCAACTGATAAATTGTTAGCTTACTCTAAGTCTGTACAGTCTAAATATATCTAAGTTTACATATTGCATATTTTTTATATCAACAGTGTATGATTGTAAGAGAACTTCACTGCTATTCTCAGTAGGACGAGAAATACTGGTCAAGTTACATTGGCACATCGTCAAACTAAATAAAAGTAGAATTAAAAATTGTAGCTCATATGGTTGAAGACTCCTACATGAGACATTTCTCACGAGATACACAAAATTACCGTGTTGGGTAGTAAAAATTGCACGCACACACACACACACACACACACACACACACACACACACACACACACACACACACACACACATATATATATATATATATATATAAATGTATTATGTATGCATGTATGGATGTGTGTATGAATGGATGGTGCTTTGTCCACATTACTCCTTCAGGGAGCATAGGGCCAGTTTCCCGGTTTCTCTGGTGTGTACCTTCCCCGCCAAGATGGCACGCCGGTCCATCGCAGGGTTGGTGCTCAATTGTACCAGATTTTTGGACTAGAGCAACGTGAAAGGAAGAGTTTTGCTCAATTTATTGAGTCTCAACATTTGAGGATTGTACATTTTGCAAATTGCTAATCTTGAAAAAGCAGTTTTAACTTAAATCCGTTAAATTTATATTAAACAGTTTGAACGGTTTTAACTTAAATCCGTTAAACTGAAATAGGACAGTCGTTGTTTTGAGTAGAGTTCACCTTTTAGTTTTTACCTGTCTCAGGGATTGGACTGCGGCCACGCTGGGGCACTGCCATGTATAAGTTTTAAGTCGAAGGAATCGACTCCAGTACATATCTTCTTTCTAAGCCTGGCACTTATTCTATCGGTTCTCTTGCCTGACCGCTAAGTTATGGTGACATAAGCATACCTACACTGATTGTTAAGCGGTGGTGGAGGATGAACATGCAGATACGCACACACACACACACACACACACACACACACACACACACACACATATGTGCGACGGACTACTTTCAGTCTACATCTACCAAATCCACTCACAAAGAAGACATTTGTCGAAGCTGCCACGCACAGTCGGCTTGAGCAAGCCTCTTACGTCACACATTCACAACAGCTCAACAATTTGTAATAACTTTAGCATCGGTATCATCTTGCATCAAATTCCACGCATGTGCATTGCTCCTGTGCATAACTGCAGTTGAAGCAAATGATGCAACTGAATTATTAGAATCCTGTTTATTAGCTAAGGTTTGTATTGCGTAAATCTTAAAGAAAATTTCTGAAGGATGGTGAACACTTTCTTTTCTCATCCACTATGGAGTCTATTCAATTGAACGTATGACCATTTCCTTGAAATAACTGCAACAGCTGCCTGTTGAAAATGTCTCATGTTAATATGTGCATAAATGTGTATTAAATATCTAAGTAATATGTCTTTCATAGTCAGTTATCAATAAAACCATATTTGTAAAGGAAACAGCAGAAGACGGAGGAAATGTCACCCGAAATTTCAGAGAAAAACTATACTATATTAATCACACACACACGCGCGCGCGCATCACGTATTCAAACATAATCACACATAGATATGTATATATATATATAGTTTTACGATTTGGTTTGCAAGATTCTTTATGTGAGTTCGTGTGTTGAAGCATATTCTGTTGTGTCTGGGGAGAATCATTCTCTTTTCGTGCCTCATAATTTAACACACTCACCGGTGAAATTTCCACTCGTTTACTTATAGGTAATATGAACAGACAAGCACACATACACACACATACGCAAATGAAGACTGAAACACAAGACCAGATACACACACACTTCATTTCACACGAAGACTCATGTGGAGACACACATTCACACATATGGAGATACATATACATATATACACGTGTATGCGCACACACACACTGACCCACACATATGCGCACAAACAAACAAAAAGTACGCGGCTTGAATAACGGACAGAGTCAACAACTATTGAAAAGGTTGCAAGACGCAACGAAAATTTTAGAAAAAATATATCAGTAAACGAGTGGAAACTTTGTCGGTGAGTGTGTTAAATTATAAGACACTGAAAGAGAATGACTCTTCCCAGAAACAACAGTATATATATATATATATATATATATATATATATATATATATATATATATATATATATATATATATATATATATTTATATATATATATATATATATATATATATATATATATATATATATATATATATATATATATGTGTGTGTGTGTGTGTGTGTGTGTGTGTGTGTGTGTGTGTGTATGTATATATGTGTATACATATATGCATATATGTATGTCTGTATATATATACATACATACATACATACATACATAGGACATTAGTCAGTTTCATTTCAAGATTTCTTGCCAAGAGAGAATGAGCCGGTTTCTAATCAAGATCCAAAGCTCCTTCATTGAAACTTCAACAACATCAACAGGGTATTTGTGTATGTATATGTGTATAAGTGCAGTATGTGGCATCCCTGCATGTGCAGATTTGAATGTGTTTATATATTATGTATGCATTCGCATGCATACAGTTGTATGTCTAGACATACGCATAAATATATAAACACTAAACTTCTGGACTGTCTTACATATGTTTACAGTTCAATTGATGGCTGTATATATCCATAGATGATTCAGTCAGTTGGCTTCCTGAAATTTCATTGTTCCGATGCGTTTCGTTTGCTCATTGAATTAGCGTGTACCTGGTTGCGTATTCCATAGACGTGCGTCCAATATAATTTTCAGGAAAAACCACTATAACACTGTGTATGGCAATGATCTATTTTAAAAATAGAAATACAATCCGTCCAGCAGGCTTTTCTCCATGTTTCGCTCATCTAATTTATTTCACAATATGTGGGTTGACCTGATGCTGCAGAAAATACTGTCTAATATTCATCTGAATGCACTCTAGGTTGGTTATAAGGGGACTATCTTTACTATTTAGCACTTTTGCAAATATCCATGCACATATGTGCACACATACACCAACCCATACACACGCACACACGCGCACGCGCGCACATTCATACAAACACACAAATACTACACACGCACGTGTTCGAGTCTGTTTACATGCACAAGCAATTCAGATGTCATCAAGGAACAAGAAAGGGAAATAAAATCAGTTGAGCATCCTACAGTGTTGTCTGTGAATATTTAGTTTCATCCTCCTTACGGTACACTAGAGAAACAATATTATTTTTCCGTGTCCAAAAAGCAAGCACAGAGCCAGCGGTTGCAACATCCCGTTGCTTTAGCAGAGATGAGCTACTTCTTCTAGCTTCCCCAAAATAATATTTAACTATAACTATTTGTAGGATACTACAATGACAGAGAGAGAGAGAGAGAGAGAGAGAGAGAGAGAGAGAGAGAGAGAGGGAGGGAGATAAAGACAGAGAGAGTAAGAGAAGCCTCGATGATGATATAGGGTTATACACTGGGGCTCAACTATCAGTGCATTGCAGCTTATAGCAGAAACAACGGTAAGCTAATGAAATTTGACATAATTGTTTACTTCCTTGTCCACTTTAAATTCTGACGCACATACACATATACACATATATGTACACACGCACGCGCGCACGCGCGCAAACACACACACACACGCATACACAAACACACACATGTATATCTATATACACCTCCCTCTCTCTCTCTCTCTTTCTCTCTCTTTCTCTCTGTCTGTCTCTCTCTCTCTTTCTTTCTCTCTCTCTCTCTCTCTCTCTCTATATATATATATATATATATACATTATATACATACTTTATTTAAAAGCACATTACTCTACCTCTGGTATTTGAGTTATCTGCTTACTCCAGTATATATATATATATATATATATATATATATATATATATATATATATATATATATATATATATATATATAGAGAGAGAGAGAGAGAGAGAGAGAGAGAGAGAGAGAGGGAGAGAGGGAGATGAGAAAATAACAAATATTGGAGCTAATATTTTTCTTCCGTTTTACTTCGTAGTAGTGTCTTCCATTCTTTTACGCCTGGCTGGCTTTTTCATTTATCTTCCTCAGAGATGACAACATAATTATCAATCATAATAAAATGGCGTATATGAACTCATAAAACGCTTATATTCGAGAGATATAAAGCCCTGAAGGATATTTAATTCATCTGCGAGATTTGATCCAAGATACTCTACATCATTTACTTTGATGCACTATCATAGCTGCTCTTATAATTTTAGGATACGTTATTGATTTTAAATCTTTTATTTTAAAAACTCACTGTAGTTTTTCTTTTCAGTGTCTTCTATTTAATGCAATTTCAGATGAAATTTTATACATAGATATATTTATTATGAAGTTTCCATATCGAATCTGCTTTACTTCCTATATAGCATTCTTTTCACTCACTCGGTGGAATACATTAAAAGACCATAGGTCGCTACATGTATATAGAGATAAAAATTAATTTCCCAACAAGAAATTGCAGACCAGTAAGTTAACGATATATATTAATATACTTTTTTCGTTTTGATAATGTATAAAGGTTTCGTGTTTCACATGTGAATAACAAAGATGAAAGCAAAATGAAAGAGAGCCTTTGCAGAAAGCAAACCTTCTTTATCCGATTGCAATTACCAAACTTTGCTCAAGTAACTAAAGAGAATTATTTAATGGAAAATGGAAATCGGAAACTGGTGAGGTTTTCTTGTTTTTCTGAATCATTACGACAAACGTATTGGATAGCTTTAATAGTGACTTGCTTAGATTTTTTCCCTTCATTGTCACAGTAAAGTTAGCAGAGCCACGAGTAATATAAGACATAAATATCTGACACAGCATCGCTCTTGTAAGATTGATGGCTGTTATTAAATTCCCTTTTCACTCTGATATCGTTGTTTGTTAATATAGTAGACATTTTACAGACTGGGAAATGTTGCCTTATTAATACATACGATATTCTTCTAGTCCACTTTCAATCATGGCTAGCAATTATTTTATAATATTCTTAAGAATGCAACAAATTGATATAAATTTTGAGTTGTTAGTGAATCCTACGAGAGATAGTGACGTAGAATTGCTGAAACTACGATCAAATTGAGTGAGCCTCACTCGTGCATCCTATTGCAGGCGGTTTGATATGTAATCGATGTGATACGCATTGAATGTCTTTGAATCATACACACACACACACACACACACACACACACGCACACACACACACACACACACACACACACACACACACACACACACACACACACACACACACACACACACACACACACAAACACACACTCACACACATATAACGATGAATAGAAATCACATAGTTTACATTTTCGTGCTTTAGATATTATTTTTTTCTTCAAGACAGATAGAATGGAAGCCAGATAACAATGTGGCAAATATACATTTTTGAATTATTTACGTGGTGTAAGTTAAGACAGAAAATTAATTTGAACTATACTTTATAAGTTCTGAAGTTTGGTTCAGTTCTCACTCGAATTTATGAATTTATATAATTTTCCTTGAAATACTTTAATAGTTAAAAGCTTCTAAGCTGAAGTGAAGACAACATATTCATTGTCTATCTCCTTACCTTCTTGGAGATTTTAGGTAAAATTATACTAATGTGTCCATTTGTTTTAATTTAATTAAATTCTATGTCCTTATACAGCTAAGGATTGTTCTGCATTTAAATTGATGTAATGATTGCATTGTTCAATTAAATGGAGTTGCTTGAAACGATCGTACTGCATTACCTCTGGATATCCTTGTTGCTTATTTTGATTCTAATCTCCTTATTTTGAAATTGAATGGATAATACCGTACTAAATTCTTGTGCCTCAACTTATGTACCATATAAATCTGAATATAAATTCTTGCTATATATATATATATATATATATATATATATATATATATATATATATATATATATATATATATATGTATATATATATGTATGTGTGTGTGTGTGTGTGTGTGTGTGTGTGTGTGTGTGTGTGTGTGTGTGTGTGTGTGTGTGTGTGTGTGTGTGCATGTGTGTATGTTGTCGTGAATATTTTTATCTTATGTTTAGTCAATTTCCCTGAAAGAATAATTTACAGGAATGGTGTACTAGAATTTCATGCAACATTTTCACTCAATTTCAACACTCGACTAGTTATGCTTGATTTTCATTTGTGTATAATTAATTAAAGGCCCACAATGAAATACTTCGGTTCTGCTGTGCATTATGCCCACATATAAGGTATAGAGTACTCGTCGTCATATATACATATAGCCAAATCATAAGTTGCTATGGCGCTGTATTATGCAGCCGCATTTATACCTTGCTTCAGTATGCAAAACAACAACTTGTCTCTTCCCTGAATTATCGAGTTATATACATATGACATTTACACCAAGCTTATCGGTAGAATGCTCATATTTAAGCAGGGCATAATTGCAAAATATAGATTTCCTTCCGCAGAAGTCTTTCTCATTTTCATCGAAATGTCCTGCTATATGACTAAACTCTTTTGTGTAATATTGAGGAAGATTTGTCTACTATTTCTTTTGGCGCCTTTTACATTTCTTAATTTGCCGTTGATATTAAAGTTTGTAACACTTGTGCTCCTTGACGTGTCTCTGTTAAAAGGAAAAAAAAACTTATTTTAAATTTTATCGTTCTAGTTTCTTTCGCAAGTACATTAGAGTTGAGATCTCTTTTTAAAAAATTATTATCAATATTCCTCGAACATTGCCTTTTCGCATTGGTTACTCTTATGATTTTGTTTGTACATACTGACCACACCTGCCCAATCAATCACGCCTTTATCAAAACATTGTAATGGTATTTATCGTTCGCTGCAGCGTCCTATATGCTTACATTTTGCGAAAACTTTTAGCAATTAAACACTTCCCCATTGCTTGCTGGTCCTGTAGTAATTAAACAGATTGCTTTCTTTTTTTTTTGTAAGTAAATATTACCAACGGGAAATGAAATCAATTAATAATCTAATAATAAGGGTTTTCTGGCCATATTCAATAAAAATGAGCCTATAGTTATTTCTAACACCAGTAACAACAGTTAAATATCAATGATCAAGTTACATGTCTGATAGCATTATTCTCTGGCGAGGCGTACAAGCAGCATGGCTACGAAAATATTTAGATTTTTAAGCGTCATCGGCAGAAGCATTGCCGCTAGCATTGCTTGTTTTCTAGTAAATCAACTTTTTGTATAAAAACACTTGCAAAATCATGGGGAGCAAATAATTTGTTGTGGTTCAAATATTTTCCAATAGCATTAAGAATTTAGGTGCAATGAAAAGGTGTGAATCATAAATATTAAAAAAAGCCTCGCACTGTTTATTATTAAAATATTTTAGTATTCCTGCACTAAAGCAGATGGTTCAACCATTCATAATTTACGTTATTATGAACGGTATATGTGATGTATTGTGGATTCTGTTTGGAATTAAAACTATAGTTCTCGCCTTAACTTCTCCCTTGATCATCAACGGTTGGTACAAATTGGTACATACAAGTCATGCGTTGCTTGGTTGATCTGATCTTTACGACAGATCGACCGTTTGTCTCCAGATCCATATCGAAGAAGGAGGCGCTAACTGCAGATTTGTTGAAGGAGTTTCAATAGTAAGATGGCATCACATTTTTATTTTCATTACAAATTGAAACTCTTTCTCGGAGTATTTGAGATGATACACGAAGCCATTTTAAAAGTTGCTATTGTTTATATCTTATAATTGTTATCAATGAAGCAGTTTATAGAGTGTGTCTTACTTTATCACTCGAAAGCAAAATGGCATTAATGATATTACAATTCATCTGGCCTTGTCAATTATGATTTTGTGGCAAGGTCGAGATCTTTTATGAAATTATACATTAATTACGTTTCTTGTTAGGATTTGTGAAGAAGTAGAGTATTTAAGAAAAAATAAAATTAAACGGCAAAATAAATTCACAACTAAATTAACAATGGACTTAACAGAGCATTAAATGCCAAGTATCTCTGAGGTTACAGCAACTCAAAGTACATCATTTATAACTGAAATTTTTTATTGGAATCGAAAGTGATAGACGATTTCTTTGTTTTTGAAGGATTTGTACATTTTTATTTAAGTATCTCGACACAATTTCCGGTGACATGTGATTCAAACTGTAACTATTAATGGTCTGAGAACCTTTTTAAGCTTAACCCTATTCATTGTCGTCTGTTAGTTTCTATTTTGGTTGCTGGCAAACAACAGAAATGAAAAGTTAGGGTAAAATATTATGCTATTTGATGTCTTGTATTTGATGAAAGTAAGGTGAGAGTTAAACCTCGGCAACAATGAATGATTTTTGTATACTGGTAACAAGCCAATGTGTTGTAGTGTGATGTAGTTGATTGTACATCACCAGTATCGATTTTATTGACACCCGCTTTTTAAATCTTCGGAAATGTTGATATAGTAAAAATGTAACTGTTAGTTTCTGAAAATAACATTAAAGAGCAACCGAATGCGCCTGTACTTTTGCTGCAATCCTAAGGAATATTTCATAGTCAAGTTAAAATCATAGACTGCATCGACCTCACTGGTGTTGGAGAGTTTGCAAAAGTCAAGGACACATTCCTTTTCTCATGACATGCCACATAGATAAATATTATTTGTATGTTTCCTCTTTTGTAGATACCAAATGTGATAAGCCTCCATAATAATAAAATTGATGGTAACAACAAAGCAGAATATTTAATAAAGAGGATAATGAATTTTCACGACAAAACAGTAACACTTAAGAATTTAGGAAAAAATGATCAAAATATAATTATCAAAACAAAATACCATGTGATACGGATTTTGAAAAATGGTATATGAAGGGTATGTTTAAAATAACTTCATATCGCCCTTAATATTGTATAAAATAGATTAATTTTCTATTAAATCCATACGCAAAAGGGGTATTATATCATAACATATGATCTAGTTTTGACAAGTGTGAGTACCAGCTGAAATAACCACAAAGTCTTAACTATACGTTAATCAATCCAGGGGAACGCTTCCTTTAAAAACCTCATGCTGCCTATTATAGCTATTGTAAATAAATTAATATTTATAAATGAAGTGCTGTGTTGTAATTTAGATTAACAATGAAATCCAACTAATTTCACTTTCCTCAATCATACTCAGAAAAATGTTAGGAGCAACACTGGACTCACATTAAACAACATCTCTTTTAGTCGATTTTATTGAGAATGCAGTCATGTAAGAATAACCGGATCTATTACCCTAACTCGTTTTGTTGAAGGTTTTTCACAATGCATTTATTGCTTGGGAAGGCCGTTCCTACCTCTACATTTGACTTCGTTGTTTGTGAAGCAAATATTTTCATCGCTGTTTAGCGAAAGCACAAAGCAGCAACTATCTAAAATTGTGGCATGGTTTCAATTTCCGGTTGAAACTCCTTCATTTTATCGAGACAGAAGAAGATAAAAATTTCTGTATGCCTACTTCTCATGTAATATAGGGTCTTAACATCTACACAAAAGACTGAAAAATCAATAACCATCAATGCTGTAACTTTCTGCAGTTTGTATGTTTCTCAGTATAGATTCCTTGTTGAAACTATTTCATTCTACTTAAGACGCTAATGCCCTTAAAAAATAGGATAGCATCATAACTTCCGGTTTCTCTTTCCCCTATAAACGTAAGTGGTTTTCGAAGACCAGTTACGTTTCATTTCTGCATTTAATCAAATATTATATTTCAGAAAGTAATATAGCTTCGCATATGGACAGGGATATATTTAATTTCCTTTTTATTGTGTCTAAAGAAATATTTCCTGTGGTGCTTCTGTATGCACAACCATATTAAAGATAAACAAACCTCTTATGAAATTAAAATTACATTTTTTTTTTAATGTAGAAGGGGAGAATATCCAACGAAAAACCATGAAATTCATTTTATTACTTGCAAGAGAAAACAATATCGTTTGCAATTTCGTTTTCTCAATAAAATGAATAAACATATCAATTTCACCCAGTTCAGGCTGTAGGATTCAATACTCAGGTTTCGTGAGTAAACTTCCGGTATTATCTTCTATCTTTTTACTTTTCTTTTATTATTTACATGTTTCAGACTGCGGCCGTGCTGGAGCACCACCTTGAAGAATTTTAGTCGAATGAATCGACCCCCCCCCACCAGTCCTTATTTTATGTCTGGTGCTTATTCCAACGATCTCTTCGGCCGAACCGTTACCTAACGGGAACATGAACAAACCAGCACCGGTTATCAAGCGATGGTGTGGGACAAAGACACACAAACAAACACACACATATATATATATATGCAGGACACGCTTCTTTCAGTGTCCGCCTACCAATTCCATTGACAAAGCTTTGACGGACTGAGGCTACAGTGCTGACACTTACCCAAGATGCCACGCAGTAGGATTGTACTCGGAAGCATGCGGTTGGGAAGCAAGCTTCTTACCACACAGCTACACTTGTGCCTATATTCTTACCTGTAGTTTGTAAAAGGACAAATATTTCATGTGCTTTCTTTAATTATTATGATGAATATACTCCGTTTTGTGTTAAATTGATAATAATTGTCTATTTTGACTTCGTTCTGTTCAAATCGTAGACATTGTCTAATATACTAGTTCTTAAGAAAAGTTGATCAATCAATAAACCGAAAGGAAAACAAAAGAAAAGTCAAAGCGGCCCAACAGTAGTACTTCTTTGAACGTCTTGTGAATGGTACCAGGAGACAATAACTGTGTCCAAATACTTTTGCTTGCGTTAGCCTTTATAAAATAGGTGACAGAATTATACAGGTACTCACTTCATTGATTATAATTAAGGTGTGTTATGAAGAAGAAGCGAGATAGTGTAGTGTAAATATCTCATTGTATTGCTTTCTGTTATTCTAGATTAAGCTAGGTTTGGCTTTGCTTTCCTCGGTATTCCAATAGTTCACATGCTGTATTGGCATGTTTGCTATTCTATCGTGTCTAAATCCATTTATTTTCATTCACAAATTTAATGTTGGTAAAATAATTGTAAGTAATTATCACCGTAGCTGATAATGCACTTTAAGTAGACGAACATCTAATTATGTATAACTATAGAACGAAAGCGAGGCTCGTTCCGATTCTGGATCAAGTTTAATATGATTATCCTGCGAAATACTCTGCAAGGAAGGCATGGAAACGACTTCCGTTTGAAGAGCAGCTTTTTAAGTTCTGATATATTGACAGCGTTATTAAGAACAAATAGACAAGAAAAAGAAGACAGAAAACGTAGTCCACACGTGACGGTCAGTATAAACAGTACGATGGGATTTGCGAGAGTCTGAGGCATCTAATTGTTTTGTGTTTATTTAACCGTCACATGACTAATTTGGAATATTCTTTGATGCTAAAGAAGTATTTGTTACAACTGTACTGCGCATGTTCCACTTTTTATATAAATATATTTATTTCGCCCAAAACATACAAAATATAGGAGTGAATAAAAAGGAAACAATGCAATATGTTTTGAATAACTTTCTATTTGCAAAATGTTTCTCTCTCCATATCATTTAACGTGCCACATTTTAATGGCGGCAAATACATTTCTACAAACTATAATTCCAAAATGCTTTTGTTGAGAGAAATTAGAATAAATATTCTTGTTTAGATCCCAACTTTCGATGCATGGATATGTGCTCTTTTGTTATTGAATCTATTCCTAATCAAAATATATCTTGAGTTATTTATTTCGGGAGATCATCTCACCTGTGTGACACCTTACCTGAAGATGGTGGATACAAGCTATGATGTAGTCTATGACTTCATCAATAAAATTCTACCGAACCAGCTCTCCTAAATATTAAACCCCATTTATGTTCTACGTACATGCATACATGATGGCCGTCCACTTGTAAACGGGTAAAACCATTACTGACCACAGCAAAAGCTTTCCACAGCCTGGTGCGAACAAAGTCCCGGATGATGATGAGAATGAAAGAAAGAAGAGGCGTCTGAATGTCCTTGCGTCTGAATGTCCTTGCGTCTGAATGTCCTTGCGTCTGAATGTCCATAAGATATATGATGCTGTGGTGAGGAAAGAGCTTTAGAAACGTTTGTCCAGTGTGGGAAGATTTTCGGGACCAGATTCTTCAATGTGCTGCTGAAACACTGGGACATGCTACTGCCAGACACAGAGACTGGTTTGATGAAAATTATGCTGGAGTTCAGTGACTATTGGCTGTAAAGCGCCTTGCCCACAATGTATTGCTGCACAGAGGACTTTCAGCTGTGCCGCAAAATCTAGCACTGGCCCACAACAACAGCGTAAAATCACTGTAGCAGCGACCTCCCAGGAAGATGCCGGACACTTGGTGGGAGAGTCTTGCTCATGATGTCCAGGCTGCTGCTGATGCATATGACAGCAAGAAGCTTTACCATCGTATGAAGCAAATTTATGGGCCTAAAAGCTCTACATTAGCTCCTTTGCTTTCCAAGGAGACTTTTACTTTGTTTACTAAATAAACAGAGAACACGCGTCGCTGGATTGAACTTTTTTCTGAACTCCTACACCATGAGTCATTTGTGGACAAACCAGTGATTGTCACTATACAACAGAGACCTGTCATTAGCTCCATAAATTCCAAGGCCTCAATAGATGTGGTCTATAACGACAGCAGCAAGTGGGAGCTATAATGACAGCTATAAGTAAATTGAAACTTTGTACGGCACCTGGTGATGATGGTATTTGTGCTGAGGTCCTGCGATGTGGTGGTGATCACGTCACACAGACCCTTCATGAACTTATTAGCGTAATCTGGAGAGATAACGCAATGCATAAGGACTGGAAGCATGCAATTATTCTTCCTCTCTATGAAGGAAAGGGAGCCAGAGTAGAATGTAGCAACTACAGAGCTATTGTTCTACTGTCAGATCCTGGCAAGTATTCTTCTTACCTGCCTGAATGGGTCTCTTGTAAATGATGTCCTATCTGAATCTCAATGTGGCTTCCGATCTGGAAGAGGGACAATGGACATGATTTTTCACAGCAAGACAGATGCAGGAGAAATGCTATGAGCCGAATATGGATCTTGTCCAGGTATTCATTGATTTAACCAAGGCCTTTGATACTGTGAATAGGGCCTCCCTATAGAAAATACTCGGCAAACTTGGATGTCTGGATCACTTTGTATCATCAATAATTGAATCATTTCATGATGGGATGGAGGCTTGAGTCAATGTTGGTGGTGGCATGGCGGGTGCCATTTTTGTAGCAAATGGTATTAAACGATAATCATTAAAGTATTCTGCTTGATATTTTAGTGAATCATAGGATCATGACTGAAAATTTAGTTTGTATACTTGAAGAAACGGTCGAGTGGTTACAAAGCTTGCTTCACAACTGCTTGCTTCCTATTGTGGTCTCACTGAATAGCACTTTGGGAAAAATGTCTCCTACAAGAGCCGCAGGCTAGCCAATATCTTCGGCGAGAAACTGGGAGACAGAGCCTGTGCGAAATGCCATCGTTGAATCTTTGAATTGAGTAATTGTATATACAGTAATCCTTCCCCATATCGCGGTTCACCTATCATGGTTCAACTATCGCGGTTCAACTATCATGGTTCAGCTATCGCGGCTCACCTATCATGGTTCAGCTATCGCGGCTCACCTATCGCGTGATACTCGAAGGGTTACTGTATTCTTTTCTACTCTATGCACAAGGCCAGAAATGTTTAGCGAGAGGGCCAGTCGATTGTAACGATCTCAATAAGCAACTGATACTTAATTTATCGATCCCGAAAAGATGAAAGGCAAAGTCAGCGGAATTTGAACTCAGAACGTAAAGACAGATGAAAGACCGCTAAGCATTTCGCCCGGCGTGCTGACGTTTCTGCCAGTTCGCCGCTAAGGGATTACTGTATTGTTGCACAAAGTTTTTCATTATAAATGTGTAATATCAAAACAAAAGTTATTTAAATTCTCTAGAACTGATTCTTTGTAAGCCTAGCACTTATTCTATCGGTATATTTTGCCGAACCGCAAAAGTATGGGGGCGTAAACACACCAGCATCGGTTGTCAAGTTATGTTGGGCGGACAAACATAGAAACACACACACACACACACACATATATATGCACATATATATATATATATATATATATATATATATATATATATATATATAGAGAGAGAGAGAGAGAGAGAGAGAGACGGGCTTCTTTCAATTTCCGTCTACCAAATGCACTCATAAGGCTTTGGTTGGCCCGAGGCTATGGTAGAAGGCATTTGCCCAAGGTGTCACGCAGTGGGACTGAACTCGGGACCATGTGGTTGGTAGGCAAGCAACTTACCACACAGGCACTCTTGCGCCTATATAAGTAACTAAATGAGTAAAAGTGTGTTGCGTGTATATGAATAGAAATAACCAATATTACGTATATTTCAAATAAATTTCCAGATGCAATCTAATGGATTTAGTCTATTTTAAAAGACACTCTAGACATGGCTGCGTCAAATGTTTCAACTACGGGGTAGTTTTAGCTACATTATCTAATGTGTGCAGCTTATTTGACAGTAGGGTGTCATTTGTTGGTTCATCAGTAAATCTACTTGTAAATTGAATAAATAAATATTCGAGAAATTACTTCAACTGTTACTGAGGTTCATTCAAATGTTTTACCATTCTGCGGGTTTAGTCAGGAACATTTTTTCAGCTATTTTGTCAAGAAATGGAGATTTGGATTCTTATCTCTCATTCTTTGCAATAATGCACGTTAATCTGTTTCTTTTAACAAGTTGTAATTGTTATTATTGTTTCACCTCAGGTAAACTTTGATCTAGCATAACATTACGGAGATAATGAAATACATTTCAATGTGTTATTCTAACCGAATATTCTACGATTTTCCCTTATCAAATTGTGTACAGATGTAAAATAAAAGAAACAAAAAGCTATACAGATACGTGAAATATAACTGCTAATTTCGTAATTTCTGAAAGTGATTAAACAAATAGACAAAATACAGGATTTTTTTTCGACACCACACACACTAAAATTGCTATAAAATGAACTAAACTTTTTTATTTTGACATTAAAGTCAATATACCATAATCGAATATTGATTTCAACAGCAAAATTCGTCTCTCTACGATATGTCTGTCGGTTCTGTGACAATTTAATGTGACTTCAGTATCGTCTCTTTGAACAATTTTCAAAACAGATTCCATAATAAGTAAGCATTTTCTATACTATTGCCATGCTAGAGATATCTTTAAGTATTGTGTATATATGTGTATATATATATGTGTGTTATTTTTATATATATACACACACAAACACACACACACACATATATATACATATATGTATGTGTGTATGTATGCATGCATGTGTGTGTGGGTGGGTGTAATTGTGTTTTATATATATATATATATATATATATATATATTTGCATTTGTGTATTATTTTTCTTTTAATTACTTAATCAAAAGTGAAACATTGACAGCCAACTTCTTAACGCCATCTTAATATAGCGAAATAAGTTTTCTAGGAAGACTCAGGGTGTCATTAATTATCGTTTGTATCATTGATTAACAATAAAATAAGAACAAAAACAGCAATGTTTAAAATTCAGCCGTTTCCATTTTGCACTTAAATTAACGTTTTGAATGATAATTAACTTTTATTCTTTCAAATATCATTTAAGTTATAGCAGATAATGTCAGACAGATATCCAAAGCCTTCGTGGTGAAATTGTTTATTTTCTTATGTAGGCATTACCGAGGGCTATTAAACGTAGCTATTTATTGTGTCTTAACCGAGAAGTTTTGCTTCGAAATGTTTTACAAATTACTATTTGTAAGTGGCAGCTCAAATTTTATCAGATCACAATCGGACAGCTTAAGAATGTATCTATTTTACTCACTCCAATAGAAGATTAACCAGCTGAATCCCATCAATTGAAAAGTTATGCATTTCGTTGAATTCTTTTTTCAGAAGTTCAAACAAGTGAATTGTATCTCTAGCGTAGAATTCGTCGCTTCTAAGTTATACAAGAGTATTTGATATCGTCAAGGTAGGACACTTGAAATTTCAGTCCATTAGCTCAGGTAATGACAGAATATTTGTAACGAACACTTTCGTTGGTTGAACCAGTCTCTTAATAGTGGTTGCACTTGCTAGCAATTATAACCAAATCTCTATCTTCATATATAAGGACATACCACATTAAAATTTATAGAAGGATGGAATGATCACAATTGAACTCGTTTAAACAAAGGTATGTTCCACCAGACTTGACGATAGGTCTAGAACACAGTCAACTGACGAAAGCCCTCAAGGAAATAGGCAAATCACGTGATACTAGCTCAAAATGACTAGGGTTGATAAGGGACCACAAGTGGGACCCTTCCGTAGATAAATACTAGCTCAGCTTTCGCTGCCCCACTCAAGTGAAGCGTACAGACTAGAACGAAACGCGTGTGACCCTGAGATACCTGCTGACGATACCGAAGGGATTCCAGCATTGAACTACATTTAGAAGAGCTTGCAAAACCTTCTGCATGGGGCTTATTTTTATTTATTTATTTATTTCACCTATTTCTATTTTATTTTATTTATTTATTTATTTCACCTATCGGACGTGAATTAGTGCTAAACATCTTTTCTCAGTAGACCGGTACTTTCAGCTAAGAGTAAACACTATCTAAATTTCTGTTAATATAATATACGGAAACCTCTACGCATCAAGTTACTTTCTGAATCATCATCCTTGCGTATGATAACAATCCCATGCAGTTTGCCTACTTTAATATTTTGAAGAGTAGTAGTCAGGTTTTCCTTTCTTTTTATTTACAACTCATCGGAAACTAGTTTTCTTATTCAGATGGATATTTTTACACCCAATAATAAAATGGTTTTGGAAATATAATATTACAAAACACTTTTCAAAATGAGCTCTTGCTGTTGAAAGATTTAGTAAACTTTAAACTTGAAGAATTAATTAGTTTCGGTTTGTATTGTATTTTTAATAAACAAGATGAAGTAACAGAAATAATAAAATGTCAATTTTGCAAGTTTTTTGATACTTTTATCTATTTTAAAGTTGTAATCCAGCAGGGGAGCAAAGATATCTTTCACACTTCCACGTTCGACTAGAATTAATAAAATCAACGTCTTGAAATACGAGTATTTGGTTATGTGATAATTTGAACAAAATCTAGTAATGTAATTTATACTCCGTCGAGTTTTTGTCGTAATTAATGCATTTAATTGTTCTCTTAAGAAGAAGCATTATGCAAGAACGCATTGTAAGTTAATTCTGAAATATATATTCTTAAATTAAGATTATAGATACAAAACTTATCTACAAGTGTGTTAATTCGATCCTATAAGTCTAGGGTAGCAGTAAAGACGGAAAAGCTGATTCTTGTAGCTGATTTAAAATATCAAACGCCAACGAAAATATGCATAGAGAATTAATAGAGTAGTCGACAATAAAATTCAAAGGTTTTCTTTATTTAATATCGTAGACAAGGCAAAATCCTTGTCAGAAAAAAAAAGCGCACTGGATAAAAAAAATTGTTTTCCTATCTTCTGAGTTCAAAACTCTCTGGAATGGAATTTGTTGTCACGTTAATTGTATGTCATTGTGAATATTAGAGGCAGGTAACGTGAGAAAGAAAAAGACGAAGATATATAGTTTGCTCATGCAGTAGAACTCGGGAATTATTCGCCGCAAGTTTCTAAAATAATCAACTTTGATTTTGTCCTTTCTACTTTGATAGATGTCAATTTAACCGGTTTAAGTTACTCTTTCCTAAAATTTAACATGATTCATTTCAAAGGAATTTAATACTTTTCGAGAAAGTAGCGAATGATAATATTTCCAACGTAAACATAGAGTTCATGGATTCTGTCTTCATCCATTTACGGAGCTCAGGTCTTTGCCAAATTATCTGCAACCATCTGGAATATTGTTCATTATGAAATCATGATATAACAATGTATTTTCTAAATGACATCCATGTTATTGGTAATTTATCCAGAATTACGTCAGTGGTGAGAGCTATTAGCCGTTTAGAAACTAGGACTTAACTGGTTTGTAATTGTATATTGAATGCACTAAAATCACTTCAACGTAATTTTAGTATATATATTGTTATTTTCAGTGATATTTCTATATTGTTACTGATATTTCTTGCAGTTTTGCGTATAATTAGCATCATATTATAAGAACTAATGAGGGAAATTATACAAAAATTAAAGATAAAAACAATGTTATGTCATATTCATTCTCGGTCTTTAGTTCTATAAAATAAAATCAAACGAAAATTTTAAGTAAAATATGTAATATAGTAAGTTGTCAAATGCTGTTGGTAAGATGCCATAGGACGAAATGTTTGTAGTATTTGTGTGTTGGTTGGTTAAAACTTGCTTATATGTCCCATAGACTTGTATATAAATATTTATATAAGTGCATGTGTATGTTCAGAAAAGATTATGTACATAGAAACTTGACTTACAAGCTGATTTCAGTACACAGCTAATAGACAATACAGTCTAATATAAATGAGTTACAATTTAAGTTGTACTTACTTTGTGTTGATTTAATTGTTTCCGAAAAATAAATCCCAGAACGACCAACTTTGAAGTTTGCACCTGTTTAGGAAATGAAACAAAACATTTAAATAAGTGTAACCAATATTGACTAGACTGGCTAACACGTAAAGAATATCAGCAGTTTTAGTTTTTGACTCTTAATGTTCAATAGCATATTAAAATCTGTTTGTCGATTCAGTGTCTGTATAATTATTAGTTTCAAATTTTGACATAAGGCCAGAAATTTCGGGAAAGGGCTAACTCGAGAAGAACGACCCCAGAGCTCCACTGGTTCTTATTTTATAGACCCCGAAATGATGAATTCATAACGTAAAGACAGACAAAATGCCGCTAAGCATAAATGCCATGATTTTTCATGAACCGTTTTCCCCAAGATTGACCTGGTACGTGCATACCACTAAATACCAGTGAAATCGGCAGACATCTCGAAAACGGCCGTAACCACTCCATTTGGCTCGTTCGAGTTCTTATCCATGCCATTTGGTCTGCACAATGCCGCCAGCACTTTCCAACGGTTCATTGATGAAGTCGTTCGTGAGATGAATTTCGTTTTTGCTTACGTGGACGACCTTCTCATCTCAGGCTGGATTGCTAGCTTTGGCATCCCCTCCAGGATCACCACTGATCATGGATGCCAGTTCGAATCCCTCCTTTTCCGTGAACTGTCACGGCTGCTGGGCGTACAACACATTCATACGACTAGTTATCACCCAGCTTCGAATGAAATGGTGGAGAGATTGCATGGGCAGTTAAAGGCTGCACTTCGCGCTACCTCAGATGCACAACGATGGACCGAATTTTTTCCTATCGTTCTCCTAGGTTGCCGGTCCACTGTTAAGGCGGATATGGGCTACTCTGCCACCGGACTCTTGTACGGTGTCACTTTGGCGCTGCCTGGCCAAATGTTGGCACCAGTCGACTCACCGCATCCGTGTATCACCAGATTTCGTTCTTACTTCTCGGATCTGCCACCCATGACTCTTCCTGACCTGTCTAACGACTCTGCTAGCTCGCTGCCTTGTGTCTGTAATTTAATATTTACTTTGTTTTTAATTGAGCGTGAATTAATTATTCTACACTTTCTTCAATTTTTTGGAGAAAAGATCAATTCAGTGTTTTTCTTTAATTTTCATTATTTTTATGGTTTGTTCAGAGAAATAACGGAAATTGTTTTGCAATTTTTGTACATCAGGGACTTGCGTGGGATGGAGAGAAAAATGATGCACATGCTTGCAACGGAGATAACTCTGCTAAAATCTTGGAATAACAATTACAGCCAAAGTGCTGCCACATTGTTTCTATCTGTCCAATTCTACTAACTACGCTTCGCTCTGTTCAAGGTTATGGTAGGAAACGTTTTGTGCAGCACAAATTGTTTGAACCAAGAACCATGTAATTACAAAACTATTATATAGCACGGGCATATTTGTTTAGAAATGTATGTACTCTACGGAAAACCAAGTCGGTGTTGCAAGACTTATTTTATCTGGCGCTGTCGACGATTCAGAATGGACAACGGGCTGCAAATATTGCAATGACCAAAAAGGCATAAGGGAAATAACTCAAATGCGTTTTGATATTTCTTATTTGAAGTAGACAGAAACTAACTATCACTATTAACTATACTCAAAGAACATTGGAGATGATTTTTTAGAAAATAGAAATTAGAATTAATTTTCGGGCTTTAAAGAAAATTTTGATCTTTGCCGGCAAAAGGAAGCGATCTACAAGTTTCCCTCTTTTAATCACATTACCATATTCAACTAGTTTCACCCAGGCCCAATATGTTACAGAGCCGACAGAACTTAAGGCTTCTTATTATGTCATCAATATATTTTTGCTTTCTATTCTCAAAGAATTGCTGATATTAACTTCGATACTTAAATTTGAATCCTGCTTTAGTGAAATAAACAGTTTTATAATTAAGCCATTATCTTGAGAATAATCAGAGTTTAGATTGGATTAACAACAACAAATTCCCATTAATTCGAAGGAATAATTATCGAAATATTGTATTAAAAGTAAAGTAAAAAGAAAAGCTATTAAGCAGTGATAATAAAACACATATTTCTTGGAAAATTATTTTAATGAGACTCATTTCGTATAAAAATGTATTTATAGGAATAAGGCAAAATGGTGACGGGACTCCAATTTCATGTAGAAAATATCCTCCTCAAAGTGTTTTGGCAATCGCTGGAAAATGGAAAAAATAAGACAAATAAGGAAAGGTATCTTCTATGAAAAATGATAATTTGTTTACGTACTGAATCCATTGATACGTAGGGTGTAATAAAACCTCTTAAAATTCTATTAAAATTGTCCTGAGCCATCCACCAATGCTAATTCATTTATATCCCGCATAAATTTCCACCAAGCTTTGTTGTTTCTTCAACAAAAAAGGCAAGAATTATATTGGCTCAGCACGACTATAGAACTTCTGTTTAATTTTTGCATTACGAATATTATCAAATGTTATTTCTGCTGAAACAAAACATGGCGAGTCTTTCGATAAAATGTGATGTTTTCGTGTTGTATATACATCCTTTTCTTGTTTCAGTCAACGAACTGCGGCCATGCTGGGGCACAGAATCGAACGTTTTAGTCGAACCGATTGATTCCCAGTTCTTTTTCTTAAGCCAGGCACTTATTGCACCGACCTCGCAGATACACACGTATACCACACTTACACACACACACATACATACAATTTGAATTTATGTAGACAATATTTATACATCGCCTGAGAAAACACATCTAGAGCTCATATTACATAACCAAATCCCTGCAAGCCTGGAGAACTACGTTGCGTAGAAACAATTGTAGTGATTGCAAATAAATGTCCTAGCGTACTCCTTCTTGTTGACTCTATCTTATTCAATTATATATATATATATGTATATATATATATATATATATATATATATATATATATATATATATATATATATATATATATATATGTGTATATATATATATATGTATATATATATATGTATATATATAAATATATGTATATATGTATATATATATGTATATATATGTGTATATATATATGTATATAAATATATGTATATGTGTATATATATATATGTATATATATATATATATATATATATATATATATATATATATATATATATATATATATATATATATATATATATATATATATATATATACATATTATGCATATATATATTTATGTATGTATATATATATATATATATATATATATATATATATATATATATATATATATATATAAATATATATATATATATATATATATATATATATATATACATACATAAATATATATATGCATAATATGTATATATATATATATATTTATGTGTGTATATATATATATATATATATATATATATATATATATATATGTATGTATATATACTGATAACTGAGAGAGGAAAAATTTTATACCTACCATGATAGGGATTAATGATATAATGCGGTATGTGGTTTTGTCGAGTCAGTCTCTTGCCACTCTGAGTTCCGTCTGTTATAGCACAGGATCTCCAGACAAGTTATGACTGATGGGATTTGCAAATGGAGAAATAGTTTCCTTGACAGCAGTTCTGGTGATGGACAGAAAATATGAGAAAGGGGAGAAAACGAAGAAGCAAAAGAGAATGAAGAAGAAAAGCTAAAGTTGAGTAACAGAAAGAAAACGAAAGGAAAATATAAAGAGGTGTAAGAAAAAGAAAAGGAAGATGAGAATTAGAGGTGAAAGAGAAAGGTGAGTTAAGAAGAGAAAAGGAAAGGTTATAAGAAAAAGAGAAGAGTAAGCGAAAAGAAAAAGACAGAATAGGGGCGAAAAAGGAAAGGCAATGAGCTATCAGAATTGTTTGGAAAATGTTTAGCGGCACTGTGCCAGTTCCTTAGAAGTAAATCCAAGTCCCACCTGTAACAACAATGCTTTTATCATTCCGGTGTTTATAGAGTTAAGTACTTGTCTAATGTCGACAAACCCTCTTCCTTCACTTAGCTGACCTTTTGCCAAAATCAGGGATCAAATAGGGTCTGCGAGAAAATCGAATGCATGTATCTGTCGTCAGTTGCTATGGTATGAGTGGAGAGTGACAAACGTCATCCGATGATCTCTCCACAAAAAGACATATGTATATGTTTTCTCTGGCAGATGGCATCCCTGGGACATTTTCCCATGTCATTATTCGGTACTGAGTATGTTTATAAATTCCTTTTATGAAGCAATGTGACAGGTATTTTGTAAACCGTTGTTTTGACATAAAAACCAACAACTTGAAGTCACCCACTATCAACAGAAAATGTGTGCAGAGCTGTTTTCTTTTCCACAGCTACTTGATATACCCTTCAGTGAGCTGACCAAAATTTTATTCAAATAACCTACCCAACATATATTATAAGCACTTTGCATGGATAAGTGTGACGATGTTTATTTACTTGGTCTAACACAGTTAAGTGTGGTGTCATCTCACAGCGAGTTAGTTAGCTTCTACTTAAAATCACGTAATGCGGCTTGCAGCTGCACGCATCACTATTTTGAAGGTCTTCATGTCTAGACGTCACTGGTTCGTGTCTAGGAATTCCATAGCGAAGACATCTCTGAACACAGCAGCTGTCATATTTCTAAAGAAGTGTCAAGTGAGGGTGGAGACGAAAAATTTGGGTCTGCTTTGTAAATCAAATTGAACAACGTGGTTTATCCTGCTTTTTGATTTTGTATTTTGGGAGGGTCATACTGAAAATACTTTATGACACACGCACTGGTTCAATATAATTTTATTATTGTTAGTCAATTGCTTAAATGTAAAACCAACAAAGTAATAGATTGTATGTTTAATGTTTAGATTAAATAAACAATCGGTTGTTTGACAAAGTCGTTTCGTCGTTATTCGCGTCCTTCTCAGTGATTTGCCTCCGTCCGCAAAGTCCTCGAAGTCTACTAGTATGTCTGTGCGTATGTAGATATGTGCTTGCTTAAAAGGGGAGATATAGGTTCCTTTTGCATATCGATGATTACAAGAGAGGAACGCACTAAACGAAATTCTACGGGGTTGATGATTTATAAAGGAAAATATTAGGCGTAGTGGTTAGTGCCGGTAATGAAAGGTGAGAAACAAGTTAGTTGAAAGGGTCGACGAAACTTTAGCGTGACACGAATTAACTCCAGAAGCAGAGACCACTGTAATAAACGAAACAAGTGGTTAGGCATAAGACCCGAAGTTTTGGGGGAGGGACCCAGTCGATTAGATCGACCCCAGTACGTAACTGGTACTTATTTAATCGACCCCGAAAGGATGAAAGGCAAAGTCGACCTCGGCGGAATTTGAACTCAGAACGTAGTGGCAGACGAAATACCGCTAAGCATTTCGCCCGGCGTGCTAACGTTTCTGCCAGCTCGCCGCCTTAACCAGTGAACTATGTTACCAAACGACTATACAGCAATCACTCAGGTGGATTTATTTTCATTATATTTTTTCTGGGACGGCGTAGGAATTGCTTGTGTTTGCATGTTTAGTAGCAGCATCACTCCAGTGATAAGAGTAGTACAACATTATGGTTTTGAAAGAATTTTCTAGACCTGAATAGGAAAGACTATGTTTGTGTTGCAATCATTGTTGAGGCGAATACGTTCGCGATTTGGACAGATGTTCGATAGGGTCATAATTGCGTGTTATTTATGTGAATAAAATCCGATAATAGTTCTCTGGCAGTGGTAGTGCCATAGACATGTTCTGGCCTATTGGGTCCCGCTTTTATTCATTAGTCTACTTAAGCCTCGAGTTCACTTGATACATTGTAAACAAATTTTAGATCCCCGCCCCCTAAGAATACAATTTCAATTAGTGAAATCAACTTTTGATTTCTCGAAATCATCTCGCTGGTTCTTTGAAAGTTGCTAATAATTACCAGAAGGCATATTTTATCTCTTTCTCTTGAAAAAGAAAATTTCACTTCTTGGTTGTTATTTTGTGGCATTCAGTAGATATTCCCTTCAGTCACTTTTAGCTCATGACATGGGTACATTTCAGTTCTTTCTGTTGGCACATTTTATTTGTTTAAATATATAATAAAATATCTTTAATTACAAAGTCAAACGAAAACAAAATTAAGTGACAAAGGAACTCATTAAGAACAACACGGTATTTCGCTTCACCATATTACAAACGACGCGAAACGCGACCGAAGGGAAGGTTAAGGACTAAAATTCTTCATTCAGGCAGATGCAAACGTATTTCGTTTGTCCATGCTGCGTCGTTTTCATCATAATCAATGAGATTAAAAATATATCCGAGATAAACCATCCGAAATATTGAATCTTTCACCGCGATGACAGACGTCAACAAAACTTAACCTATGTTCAGTAGCCATGCTTGAGATGTGCGAGATATGCCTAGAAATGTTCTTTTGGTGCCTCACAAAACACCACGAAATATCTTGAACAATGATGAGAAGCTCCGTGTATGTAGCATCAAGATGACCATAAAGCTCATCTTTCTTTGACCAAGTTTGCGTTCCATGAAAGATATACGAAATACCCATGTCCCGAGGAAGTCAAGCTTTGTTGGCTTCGGTACTTTTGATTACGATTTGAAGCTTGTTGCATGAACACCCGGGTTTTCCCTTACAGGCACTTAATACTATTGACTTATTTGAGTTGTGTGCAATCGTCAGAACAAATTAGCACGAAGCTTGCATCGTCGTTGGTGGCTATGCATTTTTCTTTTTGTAACGGGAAGAAGACAGACTTTACACTGCGTCCCACATTATTAGGCTAATCAACTTTATCTCAATAAATAAATGTATATTCGTTAAAAACCAGTTGTTTTCCCACTGACTGTTGGCAACATCTATCTGCGTACATTCTGTTAAAATAAATCGGATCTGCGCAGACGAAAACAAAAGGCGGCCATTATAGTGTAGCAGCAACATTTCTGCTGTCCCAAATTATTAGGCTGGTACCCAGTTTAAGTGTCATTATAGGTTGGAAACGTGATCGAACCTCGAATGAGAAGTCTACTGTTGTGTCAGAGCTTGAAAAAAAAAAACAACCATAGAAATACAAAAAATACTGGTAAGAGATCACCGAAAAGTAAAAAAAATTGTACTGTCTCGTATTTTGGTCCGGTCAAAGGGTAGGACAAAAGCATCGTGAGGTTTTGACGGATGTACATTGTAACTTCATCATCATTTCTGTCTTTTCTGTCGCTTCGCAACGTTACATGTTTTGGTATATTTCTGCATTTGCGATGTCGAGTTTTAGATGTGTTTCGGTGAGTGGAATGCATAAAGGTTCATTAAATGCCACAAGACCTCCGCGAAACAGAGATCCTATGCGACATCTGTGCTCTTGCCAGTGGTGGCCATCCCGGATCCATATTCTTTATTCTTTTATTTGTTTCAGTCATTTGACTGCGGCTATGCTGGAGCACCGCCCTTAGTCGAACAAATCGACCCCAGGACTTATACTTTTTTGTCGAACTGCTAAGTGACGGGTACATACACACACCAGCATCGGTTGACAAGTGATGGTGGTGGGGGGACAAAAACGGACACACAACCATACACACTTATATATATATATACACGGGCTTCTTTCAGTTTCCGTTTACCAAATCCACTCACAAGGGTTTGGTCAGACCGAGAGTATAGTGGAAGACATTTGCCCAAGGTGCCACGCAGTGAGACTCTAGCCTGCAACCATGTGGTTGATAAGCAAGCTACTTACCGAACGGCCACTCCTGCGCCTACGTATATATATATATATATATATATATATATATATATATATATATATATATTTGCGGAGAGTGATTTTCTTTCTTTGTTTTGCCAATAAACACGCATCTTTCCTATCAAAGATTTTAGTCGCACATTCTGTGATCTCTTCAGCGACTCTTCTTTCTATTCTCCTACAGTCTTCTGTCTATTTCAGTTTGTCTTTATGTGGTATGTAACCATATCTGCGCATGCATTTACGTCTATACCTGTGTGTGCGTGTGTGTTCGTGTGTGAGTGTGTGCGTATACGTTAGGGACAATTAACCATAATTTAATTAGAAATACGATTATAAGTCTTCCGTACTGTCAATTAGAGATTATATCTATATATATATATATATATATATATATAAAGAGAGAGAGAGAGAGAGAGAGAGAGAGAGAGAGGTGGAGAGAGAGGTAGATAGATAGAAAGATAGATAGATAGAGAGATAGATAGAGATTTTACGTGTGATCTATATTTAGTTGTGTGTGTTACAATATTTACGTATTGAAGTTTATCTCCTTGTATTTCTTGGTGATGTTGTTTGACATATTGATGTCTAATGTGAGTTCGCATATCTAGGTTGTATATATATTTTGACTTATCTGTGAATATATGGCCATTGGAGACAGATAGAGAAAAAAAACAATGTGTATAGTTGTAAGCGTCTTGATGCAAACAATCAATGGTTAAATTGTGAATGTGGACAAGGATTGAGTGAGTAGTTCTAATATCTGCTTACTACATGTTTGCGACTGAAGAATTTTATGCTGCATACAGGAAATCTATTCAGGAGGTGCAATTTTTTGCAATGTTGCTCATCCACAATCACTGTACGGGAATTCTTTAAATTTATCATCCCTTGAGTAATTCACAAATTTAAGAAAGAATTAGTATCATTTTGAAACAGTAATTCCCAATCAATGCTGACCCACAAAGCGTGAATAGTTGGAACTTGGCAATAATAGAATAAAAATACTTTAGGAAAACTTCCGCTCAGACCACAAAGTTCGTCTCGCATTTTCTCGTCTAACACATCAGAGTATTCATATATTAACAGGGTGCGTAAAAGTGTTATAATTATTTTATTTTTGTTATTTACTACGGCACGTTCTAAAAGATTTGTATCATAATAACAATGATATCTATAATAACGATGAATATGATCATGATTACCATGGTGATTTCTTATACATTATTTACATTTGATGGATATTTGTCCTCATCTTGCTTGTTGCTAACACAACGTTTCGGCTGATATACCCTCCAGCCTTCATCGGGTGTCTTGGAGAAATTTCGAACCGGGGTTCTCATTCTTAAGGTATTTTTCGATGAGATTATTATCATTATTATTCAGTTCACAGCTTGGAATCGAACTCGGAATCTTGGGGTTAGTAGCCCGCGCTCTTAAACACTACGCCATATTCCCACGGGCATATGGCGTAGTGATTTCTTATACTTAACAAGGCAAGTGTTACATGAACAAATTATAAATTGTATGGAAGCTTACCTTAAAAGGTGAGAGAAAAGAGGAGTTGTGGGAAACGAGAGAGAAAGCGACAGAGAGTCAACAATTATATAAACACATGTTGAGACTGACCTCTTGATACAATAACGCCTCCAGCTAAGGTCATTCATTGAACCCTGCCCCCGTATCGAGGCACATACTAACCACTAATGGCAGAGAGTCCGGCTATCAGGTATTTCCTACCTACAACTGCATGCTTAGAATAGAACCATTTTTGAAACAGTCCCCAGTCATTTGACAAAAGATTCTATGGGTGAGCCCTGGCCTCTCTACTCTCTTGTTCCCAAGTGGATCTCGAAAAGTCGATGAGTACCTGACGAAACAGAAACTTGTCTCTTCCAAATCCTTGTAGCCATACCCATCAGTCAGCTGTTTTTGGTAATAACCAATAGAAAGAAGAACATGATATAAACATTTTCTTAAGAATTCTCATGATAGATTCAGCAGATGGCTAATATCGCACTATACTCGAGGACAGCTTTTCAAAACGTTTCTGTATCATTGTTTAATGCAGATCGGCTTCATCACGCTCTACGTATCTCGTCGAGTACCACATGGTGACAATTCCACGGTCCAACGCAAAAGTTCTCCGAATTAGACCAGCTAATTCCACCTCACCGGCTTGAGTTTCCCCGAGAACTTCATCGCTCTTATCAATTTCTAGTTCGGTACCAGGGATATGTGATTAGAATTACACAAGACATTGTACGCAGTATTATTCACATATAACATGATTTTATGATTATTACTTTAAAAGTAAGGAAGCTTTCCACGTATAGTTTTGAATCAATACATATTCTTCTATACTCTTGGCACAACGCCCGAAATTTGATGGGAGGGGGGAAGTCAATTAGATCGAACCTGTACACAACTGGTACTTAATTTATCGACCCCGAAAGGATAAAAGGCAAAGTCGACCTCGGCGGAATTTGAACTCAGGACGTAAAGACAGGCAAAATACCGCTAAGCATTTCGCCCGGCGTGCTAACCTTTCTATCAGCTCCCTCCCCCGCCTTAGAATCAATATATTATAGATACGAGGCACGCGCAGAAACTGAACAAATGTCGTTTGCGTTTCCACGTCGCTATTTTAGTTGATAGCTTAACTCTGACAAGTCTCCTATTGATTATATGCAGAATATATAAAGAGCTGCAGGACTAGGAATTGTGCACATTATTTAAAGTACAGTTACGTATCGAATTTCATCAGAACAAATAATTATACGAAACCGAATTCGAGAAATTCATTTCCGCTCTGTCTGCTGAGCTGCGTTCAGCAGAGTAATGAAAGCGTCCGGTAAAAACACTCGAACTCAACGTTGATAATAATAATTCTTTGTAAAGTAAAACGAAGGTCTAACATTTTGTGGAGGAGGCCTAGTCAATTCCATTGATCCAAGTACTTCACTTGACCGACCTCGAAATGAGGAAAGGCACAACTACCTCAGCAGGTTTTGAACTTAGAATATGTGAGAGTCGAAGAAAGTTCGCTGGGCGTATTGGCCGATTCTCTCACTGACATCACGGTATCGATAAATGTATTAATATCAAGAAAGACTCCTCTGATTTTGAAAATAAAATTGATTATAGTGATAAATGAAAATGAACTTGTAAGTTTTCTTTACTACAGACCCAAGCTGCAGAGTAGCTTTGAGTCATTTCGGATTATGGAAGTGAGAGTGAGCTCCTATCACGAAGCAAGCCAGAAGCATTTTTCCACTTCAATCCGAGTGGGTTAACTATTTCTTTATGCATAATTAATGTCTGATTTTATTTTCAATTTATTTCATAGTTAACATGTAATTTCAATTTTCTGCATATTTGGCATACTTTAAAGCAAAATATTAGTCCTACTGTAAATTAAATTATATTTTTATGGTGTCACAAAAGAATAATTGCTTGGCTACTGAGGTCCTTTGATGAGAAGTCTTGTATTTCCACGAGATACAGCTACTACTGTTATAAATCGCTTCATGCAATCCTTTCATCATTGTCTCTATTTTATGCTTCATGTCTTACCTACACAAAAGCTTTTATTATCCGTATTATGTATTTGTTTGAATCTTAATTCGTTATCCGTTTCTCATTACTTTGAAATCAAAGTAAATAAAGAAGGCAGGAAGTACGGTCCCACTTTTCCCTAACATACAAACCATGCATACATCACACCACAGAAAATACTTGTTCAGTGTTGAACGATGTAGACTGTGTGGGAATTTATCATCGAGTCGCAAACAGAACTTCGTTTCGGTTTGCATTGAAATAATTTCAATTTGTTTATGTTACTATAGCAAAGGCATGAACGTCACAGAAGCCCATTCTGTAATTTTCTTAACATTCATGTGTGCCAAGAAAAACATCAGAAAGATTTATGTATATTCATATTATTTTTTATTGCATAATAAAATCTTTATCAAATCTTGGAGATTTTTAATATAGGTGGGGAATGAGTGAGCAGAATCGTTAGCACGCCTGACGAGATCCTTAGCAACATTTCGTCCGACTTTACGTCTTGCGTTCAAATTCCGCCGAGGGCGACTTTGCCTTTCGTTCTTTTGGGACCCATAAGATAAGTATCGGTTGAGCATTGCGGTTGATTTAATCGGCTTATCCTCTTTCTCCTTGTGCCAAATATTTTAAATATTTGTCTGGTCTTGTGCGTGTTAAGAAGAGGGCGATTGATAATACTGCTATAGGCAGTATTATCAGTTGAGATGGTGTATGCAAAATGGAACACAATCTATTTTCCATCAATACCAAGTTTGCTTTACCTGTGACACAAATGATCAACATACCTGTCTAATTCTCCTCTTCATTTCTCCCTTACTCTGAAGTGCACCTGTCGACATATGAAGTATTACGAATTTCTGACGATGATGCACCAGCTTCAGCATTCAATTCTCAGTAGAGACGAGAGTGGATAGCATAAGTAATGGAATCAATTCGTTCCACTAAGATGGTACCCCAACACGACCGAAGTCGAATGTCTCAAAGACGAAGACAATAAACGATAAAGGCATGTAATCACAATGATACATATTGAGTAATATTTTCTTAATAGCACACACGCACACACACACACACACACACACACACACACACACACACACACATACAAACACACACACACATACATACAAACACACACACACACACACACAAACACACACACACTCACACGTATATATATATATGTGCATATATGCGCGTATGTAAGCAAAGGGAGAGAGAAAGAGAGCGCGCGCGGAGCAAGCGATGAATTAATGAAATTTGAAATAGAAAATTTAAGAGAAATTTCTTGAGTCCAATTGAACGCAATACTTTTTCCTGATCTGTGACTCCGTTGTCAGTTATCTTCAAATCTATTTTACTTCATCTTGAAAATATTTTGACATACATCAGTATTTTGTTCCTTTCTCTGGTAAATCTTCAACTACTTCTGTAGTAGGTGTGTTAATACTACGGATGCCTAAACGTATTAAGATACCAGATCCCATGCTTGATGCTTCCTATAATGAAAAAGAAAAAAATATAATTGAATTATGAATTAATGACGAAAATTATATAACTTCTATTAAAATATTATACAAAGCTAATGTTTATTTACCATAAAATTGTATCCGCTACAGGATTCGAATATATACGTGTAAGTGTGAAAGCAATTTTGATCGATAAGGAAAAGTATAGCAGGTTGCAAGACAAATGTAATGTTGAACCACTAGGATTCGTGGTGGAGTCCGATGAACTACCGCCAGTAGTTGAACTAAGGGAAATAGAGCCATATATAAGATATTAAAAAAAGAGAGTAAATTGTGGTTTAAAAAAAGAGGAAAAAAATAAAACAGAAAGGAAAAAACACTGAAAAAGATTATAAACGGAAGAGTAAGACAGTTCAAATGGTTCTGCATGTGAGTGGGACGCAGGCAGCCATTTCATCACCATCGATTTCATTCTACATTTTACCATTTTTCATTCGTTTTATGTTTTTGTCCCCACTGCGATGTTCTGTCTGTCTTTGTGCTGTCCCCTCTGTGTTACGGCCGTAGTGCCAAATAAAGAGATTACATACGTGTAAGTGTGAATAGGTGTGTGTGTGTGTGTGTGTGTGTGTGTGCACAAACACATACACACATATGTACGTATATGTGTGGTTGTGTGTCTGTGTATGTATTTGTATGTGGCTTACGTATGTATATGTGCGAATGCTTGCGAATGCTTCAGCAAGCACGCGCACACGCATGTACATATTGAACTACCTAACAATCGGTTTTTTACCGATGAATATAAACACATAACTTTTGAATTCTTGAATATCATTTCGTCAGTTCTCTTAAGACAGAATAATTCTGTTGCATTTCAGTATGGGAGACTATATGAAACCTTGTTCCCATGTTAGAAATCGATATCAGAAGCCATAGTTTAGTGTTATTAATTTTCGTTAATTGTTACTGATAAATGCTCACATTTGAAATATAATTCCCCTGTTATAAAATTACAATCGTATCTGAAGACATTACACGTTATTCTGTTCACGAAATCTTTAGAGACCTAACGAAGAAAGAAATTACGGTATATTTATTATAATAATGTGTGAAATCTGTTTTCTTTGACGTTTTAGGACTCAAAGATTAACAAGGAGTTAAAAAACTAAATGTGTGAAGAAGCTGATTTGTTTTAGCATATATAAAATCCACACACACACAGATACACACACACAAAGACCGGTGCATATTTCTGTGCATATGCGCGTGTGTATATATGTGTGTAAGTCAACATTAAAGCAGCAGAAACAAGTATCAATAGTTGGTGGTATTAGAGTGGTTATTATTTCATTGCAAGAGAATCTCTCACAAGTGGTTCTTTGGAATTTCTCGGTTAAGATACCTGGACAACAATGACGGAATGAAAAACAAAGAGTTGCAGAAGAATAATGTCGATTTGAGAAGAGACGAAATGAATTGTAGAAAATTCTGAAAAAGCGAGAAATCACAACGTCGTTAGAAGTGACCAATATTTTTATCGAAGGAAATGTTTTATAATTCATAAAACTCGTTTTAATGCCGGGATGTCAAAACGAAAATCAGGTAAAAAGATACAGGTGATGGTATGTAAAAAGGAAAGAAATTTAATGTACATTCATACATACTTGCACATACAAACGCACGCATGCGCACACACATATTCATTCACGCACGCACGCACGCACGCACGCACGAACACGCACAACAGTGTGTTCGGGCTAAATTTGACTGTTTTCCATTAAAGAAAAAATGAGCAGAATATCCCATCCAAAGTAAATCAAATTATATCGGACACATCATAGCTAAACGATAATAGTTTACTCGGAGAAGCCACCCTCAGTTTCATTTACTCAGGGAAGCCACCCTCAGTTTCATTCACGATCTCAAGACGGCTCTGGGTCCGGGTGCATGCGGTCCTCAGTGAGTCGTTGGGAAAAATCTTCGAACTCCTCCTTGATTTTGTCCACAAGATTGTCCTTGGTGTTACAGGCATAGCTAATGGTGTCAACAACACACTACGCTGTGTATTCCATGGGATTTCATTCTGGGGAGTTGGAAGACCAGACATTGGGGCTGGTGAAGTACTACAAGTCCTCCGATAGCCACTTCTGACACTTTCCGAATCCTACTGCCACAGATATGGCCTTTCAGCAGTAACCGACTTCAGCCAAGATTTCACTATAGCTTCCAGCATCTTCACCTAATCGTCTGCATTGCACCGAAGACCCTGTACTGTAATTCTTGAATAAACTGCGGCATGCGGACGCAGTCAGAGCACCTGCTGTGTCCCTTCCTACTGCATAAACTTGTTCATGTTTTACAAGGTGTTCACAAAACATTCAGCAACAACAGCGATATTGGTATTTTGACACTTAGCATGAATCATCATGACACAAAATTCTTTTCCAATATTCAGATGGCTTCCAGTCCCCCATGTCAGCTATTTTTTTCTCAACTACAACTTTAATCTGCATGCCATCCAATGGAGATGACTGTTCACCAATATGTTGACGTTTTCCTGAAAAAAAGTTGAAATAAAACCGTTAACACACACACCCATACACCTCCTATATATAGTTGTTTTTAATTTAATCTGCCGTATGTCCAAATTTAGCCAAATGCGTTTCTTTTCAATATTTAATTTTGCTGGCAACAGCCGGTTCTTATAGTCAAACTATCGTATCTCAAACTTCTTCAGATTCCAAGATATAAAAATTGTCAAAGTGTAGTACAGCGGTTTAGCATTTGTTTTCAAAAGTGTAGTAAGTCCTACATACGACAGTTTTGCAAAAATATTTTTGACTGAAAATATCACACATAGATGGAGTTAGGATTTTATGCATCTAACAAAGTATTATTGTTAAGCTGAAACTGTTGCTAATGTAAAAAGAAATGAAACGGTGAAACTATTTTTTCGTTTTCTGAAAAAGCAACGTTTTGGACTTACGATACTTTTGCATATTAGCAACGAGATGTATATATTTCAATTAAGTGTAAGATGGAGATGAGCAGTGTGGAGGAGATAAAAGGCGTAACTGATTTACTAATTTTCCTTTCGATCAATGTTTAGGAAGGAGACGTGAAAAATAAATATTAATATATTTTTCAATCAAATTTACAGAGGCACGTTCGCTTCTTGATAAACTCCAATCTATTTTGTTTACAATATGATGGAATATATATTGCGACACGCAACTCGTAACAGCTCCCTTTATATCATTAAACCTACTCTGAAAGGCGTGCAACAGAGAAACACTTCATTTTATTGCACAACTCTTATGCATCAAATGAAATATCTGAAATAATAGCATCGTCCAGGCAGCTTTACAGTTTTCCGCTCTGCTTCCATCATAACGACTCATATTTATATGATTTCCGAAATAAACATTTACTTCATTTTAAGATGAAAATATAAGCAGATGCAGAAGCACTCGGCTCTGAATGTACGGCGACTTATAACAGAAAGAACTGTCCGCGATCAATGAAGTTGATTGCGTAATTCATATTCCCTGGGCATTCAATAATTCATGTTTATATGATTTTGGTCAGAGGATTAAAAGAAATCACTTTAAAATATATCGATGTTGTATTTTGTGCGTGTTTGTAGTCTATAAACACTTTCGTGCATAAGCAAGTGTCGAACGTTCATCAATGGAATAGCATATGAAAACTTATCCCAGTTGAATTGACTATCTGAAGAATGATAACGAAAAAGACACATGGCGCAAGTGCAAAAATTTCTTTGCAATTCTTAGGAAATTATATTATTTAAATTTATTCTTTCGTCTGAGAGTGGCGGAACAATTTCATGTTAAATCAAATCATGGAACAATAATTTCAAGATAAATGGCATGAATTATTTTTAATCTAGTTAATCTACATAATTGTGTATTATTATATATATATTCCTCTAACCTTTCGACATCGGCCTTGTCTGTGATGAATACTACTTTGAGTATGTATGTATGTATGTATGTATAAACACACATACACACACAAACACACACACACACACACACACACACATACACACACACACACACACACACACACACATATATATATATATATATATATATATATATATATAATGTCAAAATAAGCAACAAGTATATCCACAGGTAATGCAGTACGATCGTTTCATGCAACTCCATTTAATTGAACAATGTAATCATTACATCAATTTAAAATGCAGATCAATCTTCAGCTGCACAAAGAGAAAGAATTTAATTAAATGGAGTTGCATGAAACGTTCGTACTGCATTACCTCTGGATATCCTTGTTGCTTATTTTGATTTCTATCACTTTACTTTGAAATTGTATGGATAATACCGTACTAAATTCTGGTGCCTAAACTAAAGTATCATATTCACCTGAATCTAAGTTTTGCTGAACTATGTATATATATATATATATATGCACGTATGTATGTGTGTACAATGGAAGGAATGGTAGTGGCAGGCAGGGAGACATTTAAATGTACATATAGAAAGTATTTATATTAATTGTAGCATTGAGTGTTACAATTTCCTTGGTAATGGCCTCTAAGTTATACGCGTGGGACCATAAAATGATACACGTGGATTAATGAAATAAAGTATTCGGATATTTCTGTTACAAGCGATTTTCTCTCTATTGTTTGAAGATTTGAGCAACATCACTGGACAAAATGGTTTTAATGGTGTACGAATGTTATTCTATAAATATCGTAAGAGTGTGTTCGGTAAATATTATAATCTGGAAGAATTCTAAACTTTAAAAAAAAATGATTTCGCAGAAACATTGACATCAGAAACCTTGTGGGAATCGGAATTCCATTTCAGTCTGATCTCGACTATTTTGAGTTCCACCGCCCAAGAAACATCTTGTGTGTGTAATTTCGAATGAAGATGGTACTGTTGTTAGCAAAGATTGCATAGGGAAAAAAAACTGAGTTGCTTTTGAATGTAACAGAAGTGTCCACCCTAATTGATTTCGTGCACAAAATATTAGACGGTTTGTTTGAGAAATTCTGTATCTTTCAGAAAATTGTTGTGTTGACACCCCCAAGCGAAGCAGTAGGATCGTCCAAGACATATAAATAGAGGTAGTCTGACCGTTGGGAGAGCTGTTGAGTAGCTGACGTGTAGCGGTTGAGTAGAGATCATCGGAAAGTGCTAGATAGCAGTAGCTTGAGACATAACAAAAATTCATATAATCCACCTAATATTCGCTTCAAATTTGGGCACAAGGTAGCAATTTCTTAAGTCGATTAGATCGATCCAGTGCTCGAAAAGAGAAAGAAAATAAAGTCGATCTCGACAAAATTTGAACACAGAATGTAGTAACGGTCGAAATGCCGCTAAGCATTTCGCCCGCCGTGCTAACGATTCTGCCAGCTCACCGCCTTATTGCGTATTAATATTAAAGTGAAGTTATCGAACTTAAAATTCCAAATTACAACTAGCAAAACTAAACTTGTATCTATGATTCTTGGCTGTACCCTAAATAAAAATGGAAAAGCTGGTGATATAGCGCTTTGAAAGTTCGATCTCAAGCCACTTCGAATATATATATATATATATATATATATATATATATATATATATATTAGCATTCGCTACGATATGATATATCTTCACACAAACGAACATTCGTCAGAATTTCTGCAATTACCAATAGGTTTCTTCAAGCAATCTTGTTCATATAATAGAATTTTCCATACATGCCTCAAAGAACATCTTTAAAGAACATAAGCTCTGGCGTGTCTGTGTGCAGCGAGGTTTATCTCCCAACAACAGGGTTCCGAGTTCAGTGCACTGGAGCATGTCTTCTACTATAGCCTCGGGCCTCCAAAGACTTGCGAGTAGATTTGGTAGACAGAAACCGAATGAAACCCGTCGTGTATATATGTGTGTGTGTGTGTGTTCCCCCACTATCTGTTGACAACCGGCGTTTGTGTGTTTACATCCTCATAATCTAGCAGTTCAGCAAACGAGACCGATAAAATGAGTACCAGGTTTTACACAAAGAAAATTAATAAGTACTGTGGTTGTTTTGTTCGACAAGAATTCGACAAGGCGTTGCCCCAGCATGGCCGTAGACTAATGCCTGAAACAGGTAAAGAAAAATATTCCAATAAAAATTATAGAAATATTGAATGGTGAAGACAATAATCCTGATTCACTGAAATACATTCTAAGTTCGATTTTATTCTTCTTGGAATATTAAATAATTTAAAACTTGTTTCGATTTTTGTACAATATAGTTTATTCTCAATATGTGCAACCTTGGTATGTTTCTGTAATGTTGTGTGTGTGTATTATGTGCTTAGCGTATTATAATCATTAAGACTTCGTTTCTCAGAGGGTATTGATATTCAAATGCGCTAGTACACACACACACACATACATACATACATACATACATACATACACACACACACACACACACACACACACACACACACACACACACATATATATATATATATATATATATATATATATATATATATATATATATATATATATATATACATGCAGACATGCGTATGTGTTTGTGTACAATATGTGTGTTTATATATTGTATGTGTGCATGTACCTGTGAATGTGTGTGTTTATCTGCTAATGTAAAAAGATAACATTAAATGTGATGAATAATGAGAGACTGCCAGATAGGCCACAGATCATAAATGTCAGCTGCTTATAATCCAATGTCATATCTGAAATGGTAAAAGGCACTCGCTTCCTTCGATCGGATTTGTGATAACATTCGTGGTAAATACATACCACGAATTCCAATCCCCTTGCATTGATATGCAAATGTTTGTTGTGACAATAGAGAATATTCTCGAATATTCTCCTATGCCTCTGTCTGTCTTCCTATCTCTCTCTCTCTCGCTCTCTCTCTCTCTCTCTTTCTCTGATACATACATACGTCTTCTATCTTATACACTTATAGAACCATTTTGTTCCATTTCTTCCAGAAACACAGTCTGTGTGTATTGTGAGGAAATGGAAACTGAACGTAAGATGTACATAAATGTTTTATCACCGGACGCAAAAGGGAAGAACTTTCAAGTTTAGATATTAATTTCTTTAGGGTTTGCGATTTTCGTTCAGTGACGGAAGATGACATAGTCGTTAGCTCCAAAGTATTAGATTTTTCCTTAAGGTCTTTATATGCACTCACACAAACACATTTTACACCAATTTTAGCTCGGTACCTTGTACACAAACCCCATTCAATACTCCTAAACTTTCTCAGATGTAATAATTAAAAATTTGATTGGAAAGTAGAGGATTTATGATACGCATGCGCTCATATGTTTCTGCAAGTCTGCCTTAAAACGGACCTTACCGTTATTATAAAAAGATAAGAACATATTCTTAAATATTAAATATAACGTATCCAACGATTTCTGTTTTTGCCTGAAAAACGATTAAAATGGAAGTATCAAAATAAAGTATCGTCTGACATTAATTACAATATGAAGTTGAATATAACATTATTATTCGCTGATAATCCTTAACAAAATAATTAAAATTGATTGTTGCATATATGAACCACTACTAAATAAGAATATAATCAGACATATATGAAGCCATTGTAATGAACTTGTATTATGATGTATGTGCCCCCACCCCAAAAACTAATATCTGAGAAACATTTTACTAAATCTCACACGTATTTTGTACGTAGAGTATATTAAGAAAACTTTTCCTCTAACTTGTATCTGTCAAAATAAGAAATCGTAATAATTTGCAAGCGTGTTTTAAGTAATGTTCATAACACCATGGGAAAGCAAGTAACTTCTAACAATGGAATGGTAGCATAAATGATAGCTGATTAAATGATATCAGTAATTAATTAATTAATCAAGTTTATTCGACTGTATTTAAATTTCCATTCGTAGATACCTTACAATTGACTTAGTTTATTTCACTTCAGACTATAATTAAATACATTTTGTAATGCACGTTGCAAAAATGCGTCTTAGAATAGTTGCACAGAGATACACTGAAGTTTCTGGTAATATGAAATAATATATCCTAGACATACGAAATATATATACACATTACATAGCATTCACATGATCCATTGACTATTTCCTAATACGGCAATGGAGATATCTTCGAGACATCAAGAAAAGAACATTTCAGTAGTTTGAAAAATTTTGTCATAAACATAATGAATTGCATTTACTTTAAACATCATTAATTTCTAAGGTCTTGCTGTAAATTTCACAAGATACTTACACAAACATTTCAGCCAAAACTTACAATTAATAAATTTGAATGCATTCATTTCATCAGAAAACGGCTTATTACAACTTAACATCATGTGCAGAAGGATATCTGTATCGTGTAATAAGTATTGTTTTGAGAAAGGAAACTTCAATTAAAGACAGCAACAGAAACTGGGGATGAGAGATGGGATTACCTATAACCTGTTACAACCAAAATCTGACGCGTCCAGGATATATTATGTTTTACAAAGTCTTTTCGTGACGGGTGACTTCCAGCATTGCCAAACGTATGAACGGATAAAGAAAATAAAAAGAAACTTTTGCAATTCATAAACTAACGACATCATCTAAGGCCAATTCTGCATGCAATACAACGATACTTACCCACACAATCTCGTATACAATGCTAAGACAATTTTTTTTTAAGCTAAAGCAATTTGCGAACCATACATATGTAGGACAAAAGGAAAATTTAAACAACAATATTTTAATCATCCTTTATCTTTCAGGCACATTGCAAATAGAACTGTAATGACATTAATTAAATCTAGCAATTTAAAGAAACTGCGACTGATTTCAACATCGAGCAGGTGATTACTGAAAAACCGAAACCTTACAAATCCGATTCTTTGAAAATCTTGACAATTCTGTTAATTTGCTGTACACAAAATCTGAGATTTCACAATTTGTTTAGCAATTTAACAAACATTGACTGACATACTACAAGTCGCTATCTTCCCGAAACTAAAGATATTCTCAAATTTTGCACAAACCTGCGCAGACATTACTCTTTATATCTAGAGAAGTCTGAGAGCTTCAAATATTTAGGTTTATGAAATAATGCATATGAGTACGGCATATAAAAATACGTAAGTACGTATGCACTTTTCTACACCTAATATATTAAGAACTGACCTCAAATGTCATGGACCTCGATGGTGCTCGATATATATATATATATATATATATATATATATATATATATATATATATATATATATATATATATATATATATATATATATATAGATTTGATCAAAAGATTAAATGTGGTACTTAAAATGTTTGACGCACCAGAATTTGGTAGGGTAAAAACCAAAAACAAGATCAATAGAGTTGGTGAATAAAATTTGAAGAAAAGCAACAAAAATACAATAGGTTATAGCAGTACGTACGTTTCGTACAAACTTCATTTATTTATGTAGTGAGAACACCACATAAGATGTGCAATGAAAATGTACTCCTCAGCTGCATAATGGAATTTCATTTTAGAAAGTCATTTTGTAGATGTGTGCAAAAACAAGAGTAGGAGAAGAAGATATTCTCAAATTCCAGTAGGGATAGCTAAAAGTAGATGCCAAGCATTAGTGGGTATATATAGGATAAAACAACAATTAAATGCATAAAGGATACAAATTAAAGAATTAAAAATTAGAATTTCAATGTTAAAACTTAAGTTAAAAATAGAAAATTAAATATTAAAATATTAAAGAATTAAAACTAGCTAGCTTCTAAGATATTTATGTTGACAGAAAAGTAAAAAGCCACAGGTCCAAATGCAAACAAAATCAACATACAAAACACTTGCCTTTATGCATTCACAGTGATTACAATATACGTACATTTTTCCTTTCTTATATATATATATATATATATATATATATATATATATATATATATATATATATATATATATATATACATATATATATATGACGGGCTTCTTTCAGTTTCGATCTACCAAATCTACTTACAAGGTTTTGGCCTGCCTGGGGACAGATCAATGTGGTTAGGAAGTAATGTCGTGTGTTTGTGTTTGTTCCTTTGTGGTTCTGATTGATCCTCACCATCGCTTGTCAACTGGTGTTGGTGTGTTTATTTCTACGCAACTTAGCGATTTGGCAAAAAGAGACTTATACAATAAGTAACATAGTTTGAAAGAAGTACTGGGGTCCACTCAGTAGACTCAAAATTCTTCGTGAGAGTGGCCCAGTTGGCCACAGTCGAGCAACTGAAACATGTGAGAGTTAAAAGGTGAAAGATATCTCGAGACATTTGACAAAATCGAAGAAGTTCAGTAAACTGAGAAATTAAAGATATTCTAACCATGCAAGCAAGTGTTTAAGTAAGGCACCTCCTAATTATATGCTTCATTTTACTCCAAAATCAAATTATAAATATTACAATACGCAACATCCACAAATAGATTTGTCTCGGCGATTAGCTGTCATTTTTCTAACTTCTTGAATGACTCTCATTATGCATATATATTCTAGTATTTCCTTGTAAATTCGCATAACAATCCGAAATGACGAAGTGACTATTATCTTCATATAACATTTTTTATGTTTTCCAACTGTAATATGATTGCTTGTTAGAAGAACTGTAGAAACTTCAATGGCATTTCGTCCTGATTCTTCAAAATGGTTAATCCAACGCGTCCATGCCCTTAAACTTATGTAATTATAGTGACGCATCTGTTCGACACTACAAGCTTGCAATGCAAGAGGGGTATTGCCATCACTTCAGTACTACAATGAAAAGAATGGCAGTTTTCTATGGAAAATCATATTAAATTCAGAATTGAAATAATAAAATTCCATTTTACACACAAGCATAAGTAATTGTTGAAAGCTGGTTATAGGACGATATGAAAAATTCAAACATACAATGTTTACTGCATGTATGAAGGCATGTGTGTGTGTGTTTGTGCTTGTGTGTGGCTGCTGATGATGTGGGCAAAAAAAAATATTTTCCCCAAGTAAGCTTTCAAAATTAAATACAAAATTATTCATAAGCAAAATATAAAATCTAAGCAATATTCCAAATTTCTTTAGTTTAAAGAAAAAAAGTTATTCACGATGATGATGATAGTGGAAGTGGTGGTCGCGGCAGTGGCAGTGGTAGTAATGTGATGGTGCTGCCGGTAGCGGTGGGTGTGGTAATGTTGATGATAATCACCATCGTAATGGTGGCGATATGTTTTAGAGAATTATATTATATCGAAAGCGTTAATAACTGTCCATATAGATTTATTCTCTTAGAACAAATAAGCCATAAATATATTGGAGAATTAAAGAAATATAAAATAAACGTTGCCTTAAATAAATAAATGCATCCATAAATTCCCCAAAAAAAGTAAACATCGTTTCTAAGGTTTCCATAGATATATTTGTTTTGCATTCTCATTCATATGAAGATTTTTTTTTTAATGTCAAGAAATCAAACAAAATAGTGTTAAGAAAAATTTAATATTGAAAAATTGATGACGAATTGCAAACTAAAATAAAAAGTATAGAAAGATAGATATGTATGCAGAAAATCAATAACTATTCACAGAACTAACATCCTTGTTCATCAACTCTTTTACTTTTTTTTTACGCAAAGTGTTCATCTGTAACAGAATGACTTTTGTATAACATAGTATTCCCTGTCTATTGAACATTTCCTCCGTTATTTGCTTACCTTTATTAACCTCACACCTCACACTCTTCACTGTATCCTCATTTCTTACCGTGTCTTGCTTTACTTAGTATTTTTTCCGTCTCATAATTTTATTCCCTTCCACACCTCCATTTTTTTTAAAGAACTACTTATCGGGTGGAAACGTACTGTACCTCAGCCAGAGGCATTACAATATGACAGCATTCAATAAAGCCGAGTTTAGTTTCTTTTCTTCTCTAAGAAATTGTGTATCTTCTATTTGAGTATCACTTGACGTCACGTTCTGTGGCAAATAATGAGTTGTACATCCTTACAAACATTCTTGTTCCTTCCACTAGGAATAATAGAAAAGCATGTTTTTTTTCTTCCTCTTCCTTGGATAGTGGATGATGTCATGTTTACGATTAATGGGATTGGAGTCAGCCATATTACATCGCACAAGACGGTTTCATCATCTCCACCTGTGTAGAGATATTTAGGCAATACTTTTCTTCTATGAGTTTATTATACTGTCACCTGGTAATATTCTATTAATATGACTATTGCAGCTTCATTTGTCAGTTGGCAAATGTAAATTAGATAAGGTGAGAGCTAAATTTAATTTCAACTGCCATCTAACTTTTTTTATAGATTAAAAAAGGTAGTAAATATAAAATATTCAGTGAATTGCTTATACACTTGTGAAATGGAAATGATAAAAACCAAGTGGATTCTTCTATAATTCATCGAGGGAAAAGAAACACAAGCCAAACAGTTTAGTAGCCAACAGCATGACCTAACACGGCCTGCTTATGTGCCGGCTGAGATAGTCTTCTACTAGTTGAGATAGCTAAACCAGGATCTGAAACAGTAATCGAAATAGCATATTTACTACTTGATTTGTAATTAATTATATGGAGGCCTATAAGTTCGCAGGTCTATGTGTCTATTGTCAATGTATCATAACGTTAAGGCGGTGAGCTGGCAGAATCATTAGCACGTCAGACGAAATGCTTAGTGGCAGTTCGTCCATTTTTATATTGTGGGTTCAAATTCCGCCAAAGTCTACTTTGCTTTTCCTTCTATCGGGGGTCGATAAAATAAGTACTAGTCGAATACTGGAGTTGGTATAATCGACCGAACTTGCTGGCCTTGTGCCAAAATTTGAAACCAATGTATCATATCATCATCGTCATCATCATCATCATCATCATCATCATTATTGTTATTTAGTAACATATTTTTAACGTAATTTTAATGTGCTGCCGAGTACAGCTCATCCTTGTATTTGATTTCGCTTTTGTATCTTCTATTATATTGTGTGTAGCTTACGTAATATTTAAGATATATACAGAAGTGATATTTCCAGTATGCATTATATATTTAAAAATCCTACGATTTCGTTCTGTATGTTGTTATGACTGTCTGTTTAAATTCGCGAAGTCCTGATAATCTGTGCTTTTTGATATTTTTGATTTCGGATAATTTGTCCATTTCCTTGAGTGATACTTGTTGCCTGAGTAGAGACAATACGATTGAAATTACTGGTTGACCTTAAAAACAATCATACGGCGACTAATTTTGTGAGTTCCTGTAAGTGTGGAGTGGCATATCCCGGAGTAGTGTATCCGTTTTAGTTCATACTTAATTATGCTAGCATATGTATAAATGTTTCAACTGAGTAATGTCGCTAGATATATCTTTTTCATCGTTAAGAATAATCTGGCTATTTCTCCCTAACTACAATTTATTCGATGACAACTCAGCGCAATTTGTGTTTTGTGCTTCTTAGCCCTGATGATTTTTATAATCTATTTTCATCTCCTTCCGTTTTGGGTTTTAGACATTTAACATTTCTTTTCTTTCGTTTTTTGTGCATCAAATTTTAGTTTGGATTTTAGCTTTTACTAAAGTTCGGTTCTCTCTCATTTCTCCTTGCAAATGTTACTAATTGCAACCTGTTTGTATTTGCTACTTCCTTTAAAGACAGAGAAGAGTTGTTTTTATTCGTGTTTGTCGCTGTTTCTCTTAACTTCTCATCGTATTTTACGAGTCGATTTTGTACTGCAAGAGATTAGATGGTGTTCAATAATTTTCAAGTTGCATAACTCCCCTTCCTCTTTCTATTCTTCGTAAATATAATCGTATTATTCCATTTTTTAAACTCGTTTTCTTCTATTTCCCTTAAGGAAGATTTTACTCATTTAAGAATATTATTACACAATTACAAAGACGGTCATTTAGCTCTGCTTTAAGTCATCATCATATGCATACAAAATATTTATCACTATATCTAGTTAATTCATTTCTAAATACACTGAACGCCTTCTTCCGGTCAAGAGAGCAGCCTGTTTCTCCATGTCTGGAGGCTCTAGCAAAAGTGCTTTATTAGACATACATTTGAAAAAGGTATGTTTTGTGTGTGTGTGTGCATGTGTGCCTGGGCACATGTGTGTATGTGAATTAGGGTACATGTGTGTATGCATAACTTTCTAACAATGATACTTTGAGGGGAACGTTAAAATCCTATTAACGTATTGCAACACCATCACCACCACAATATCGAATACCATGTATATCGTCGTGGTCGCTACCTTACAAAAGTGATATAAGGGCTACATAAAAAATTGTATTAACAATGTCATGTTCCATGTCTATGTTGTTCATTTTGATTTTAGGTCAGAATACATTTTACAACATTTATTTATTTCTTACTTTGTTTCGATAAAATATTTTCGAAGCATATGCAACGTAGAATCCGAGCTATTTTGGAATTTCTTCTTGTGCTATTGCCCATTTTTTGCCCGTATTACAATAAAAAGATATATTTATCATTATGGTTCTTGTTCTTGAAATTGCTGTTATTTTTTGTCATTGAAGGTGTCATTGTCATCACAATGTTTCGAAGCACCGAGGCAGACCGTATACTGTTAACAATGTATTTAGGAATAAAAAATGTAGGAAGCATTAACGGTCAATAATACTTTAAATACTTGGCATTCATGTTCTAAAAGTAGTCTTGCGTCTTGTTTATATTCTATTGTTTCTTTCTCTCCAGTGGGTTTGTTAAAATATATTATGTGTAGTCGTGCATTTATCTGTCATCAGTTTGAAGATATTCTTTTTTTCCTTAATTCATAGAATGTGCACGTCTGTGAAAAGGCAAATATAGAATTCACAAGATTCAATGTGTGACCGTTAAGAATACATCTTGTAATACTTTTAACGAGAGCAATATATATATATATATATATATATATATATATATATATATATATATATATATATATATATATATATATATATATATCGATATAAAGATACATAGATAGAGATACATATATTATATATTTATGTGTGTGTGTGCATATATATATATATATATATATATATATATATATATATATATATATATATATATATATATATATATATATATATATATGTATATATATATATATATATATATATATATATATATATATATATATATATATATAACAAAAATTTTAGGGATGAAAACATACATATATGTATGTATATATATATATATATATATATATATATATATATATATATATATATATATATATATATATATATATATATATATATGCACGTAACCACACGTGGATTTTTTCTTATTTTTCTTTCTTTCTCTTTGGACTTTTCTGTTTCCGACGAAGAGCTGTACTCGAAACGCAAACAAGAATTCTCTCCCTTTACCGAGCGTCAAATTGTTATATTTCTTTTGCACGTCCTCACGTTCGTTTTTTCCTTTTTCTTTGTTTTTTTTTTTAAATTGTTTCCTGATTTGAATTGTATATATATATATATATATATGTGTATATATATATATATATATATATATATATATATATATATATATATATATATATATATATATATATATATTTACACACACACTACCATGCCACTTTAAAGTGTTGTAATTTTCTTAGGCCATTTTAAGCTATTATAAATTTCAACTAATTGCCAACTTATAAGTGAATGTTTCTCATTGCATTCTTTACAGATGAAACATTGACTCTGCTGGAGTCATTCCCATACCTAATTATTATATTTTGTAGTAGGGGTTCTCAATGAGATGAGAAGCGTGGAGGCCACTAAAAATGGCCGTGCAAAAGCTTTCGGCCATCTCACATAAACCAATCAATATTCAGTGATTTACAAACAGAAAAATGTCTATAATAAAAATTTATTACATAATGTTGCATAATTTATTACATAATGTTACATAATTTATTATATAATGTGACATAATGTTTCAAGAAGTTACTGTACATTGTTAATATTTTGTGTGGTTTCCCTTGAATAATGGCTTCAATGTGCCAACTCTTCAAGATTACGTGGATTTCAAGTTACTATCAATTTTAACCAACTTTCTTGAAACATCACTTTTTATGTATCCCCAAAGCATCAGACTGTTTTCGTCGAGTAACGTGGGTCGTTTCGCTTTCTAAAATGCGAGAATTTGTCAGAAGGCCTGCAAGAAAGCGAAACGACCCACTTTATACGACGAAAACAGTGAAGTTTGATGGTAAGAGTCTCAAGCTTTGGGATACATAAAAAGTGATGGTTCAAGAAAGTTGGTTACAATTGACGGTCACTTGTATAGTACCAAATACGTCCAGTTGCTGAATTTGATACCAGACTTTGATGAAGGTGAGATTTTTCAGCATGACGGATCTTCATGTCACAGAGTTTGGCTGATGAAGGTGTTACCGTATTGGTAACACCTTCAGATTGGCCAGGTCAGAACCCCGACTTAAATATCATCGAGGAAATGTGAACAGAACTAAAGAGAAGGGTTCGTCAGAAGAATCCACACAATCTGGAAGAGATGTGGCAACTTGGCCACAACGAATGTCATCTCATACCTATGAAGATGGTGAAGGATTATATGCATCTCTTCCCAGGTGCATTGAAGCAATTATTCAAGGTAAGGAACGCCACATGAATGAACATTATACAATAAATTTTCATTATAGACATATTTTCTGCTTATTTCTTTCCTTTACCCCTCTTTCTATAGACTACCTTTGACGTTATATCGTCTAACGTTTTTTGTTTTTAAAAAAACTTAATAGCATTTCGTTCATCATTATACACATCCATCACATTCCTTTAAAATTTCTTATTGATGAGTTTGGTTTATTTCTTTCTTTCCCTGAAGAGAACATGACATTGTTTTATACCATTTTATTCCTTTGGAATAATACCAATGTTGTCTTCGAAACATGTGTCGGAAGTAAAAGAATTTGAATAACACCTGCATTTAACTCCATTTATTTATTTATATATTTTATACAAAATATTTCACATCAACCCGGAGTTTCTACCTTTAAAAACAGGGTGTTACGCCCTTTTTACTTCTGTGATTTTTTGCTGCCCTGGTAACTGTTTATCTATTTTCCCGAGTTAATTGTAAACAAGGGAAAAATACACACATCCATTTATATTTGTCCACATGTGGCTAAATATTTTTTACATTTGTGTTCCCCCCGAGATTAAAGATAGGACTTTCTTTCTATATTGTGTCCACGTACAAGCTTTTTATCTCTCTATACGTTTTACTTATATTTCTAATACATTTTTTATATTTTTTTTACATATTTATAGAGATATTATTTTATAGGTTTATTGTTCGTAAATGGTTTACACATATTTTTTCTGTATTCTACATTCCACCCTGCATTTTCCTGTGCGTATATAGACGGGTATATGGAACCTTTTCTGTGCGTGTGGTGTGTTCGGGTATGTGCGTATATAGACGTGTTTTACCCTTATTGCTTTTTTACATTTTTCTGTATTTTGTCTTTAGCCCTGTTTTTTTCTAGTGCATGTGCGTATATAGACTTGTGTATGAACCATTTTTGCGCCCGTGCGTGCGTGTGTGCGAGGGTGTTGTGCGCATATGTGTGTGTGCGAGCGTGTGTGCGGGTATGTATATATTTTTTGGCGAATGTGTGGGTGAGCATGCGTGTGTTTCAAGTGAGGGTGGATGAGTATATACACATAGGCGCATGTACGTGAGTGTGCGGGCGAGCATCTATATCTATGGACTTGTGCGCTTACGCGAATACCATGGACATTTTTACTCCCTCCCCTCACTTAACGGTCATCCTAATAGCTCTTTTGTCTTAATAACGGTCAATCACAGTAATTTCCCTTTCTATTAACGGTCATTTTCATAGCATTTTTTTTCGATGGCCAGATAACTGAAGAGATGGCGGCATGGGTTTCCGCCCCGACATCCAAAACTCGGAGTTTTATCATGGCTGCCGAATAATTGTCACATATTATTTACAGATATATATATATATATATATATATATATATATATATATATATATATATATTACAATTGAAGCGTGGAAAGCGTTTATAAGCCATTCAAAACCACACAAAACCGTTAGATTCACTTTAACATTTAAATTTAATTTGTCAAAATATTCTCGTCGCTTTGAAAAAGCGACCTGTTCACTGACAAAACTCCGTGCTGCATATATATATATATGTATATATATATATATATATATTTATATATATATATATATATATATATATATACATATATATATACTTATTAATCATGATATTAACATAAATATTTGTGTTTAATTGTTAGCCTACATGTATGGAATAATGAATGTGCGAATGTGTGCCTGAATATATGCATACGTTATACATGTTTATGTCTGACAACTTGCCGATGTCTGCGTTTATTGAGTTTGATGTTTGGTATTAGCTTTCAAGTATGCATGTTACCACGTTAAATGCATGAAGCTATATATCCAATAAAGTATATAAGCGTGTGTGTGCCTGCATGTATACACGTGAGCGAGATAAGTAAGCGAAAAATTAATATGTACTTATAAGTTGATTAATGCTCATCACTCAACACGTGCTATATTTCCCACATGTATAACCACGCACGCACACACACGCACATAAATATCTGTTGTGCGTGTGTGTGTGTGTGTACCTGCGTGCGTATGTATGTATATAAGCACCTAAGTACATACAAATATATATACATACACACAACTGTATGTATGGGAACGTTTATTTCCTTTTAAACGTGTTATATATTTCATATACAACTCTGCCCCAATTTTATCGTCTTCGTTGTTGAAAATAAAATGACGCTTGGTATTTACGTTAGAGTCGAGCAATTTATTTCCTCTGATAAGAAAAGTGAAAGATATAAACGCAATTTCCCGGTTTCCATTTACATTGTTGCCTACAGATTAAACCTCATTATCGTGATTATTGTAAGTCGTGAAAAGGAAATAATAAACATCATTATTAGCCAATCCTTGAAGCGCGCCGGGTGAAATGCTTAGTGGCATTTCGTCCATCTTACCATCTGAGTTCAAATTCCGCCGAGGTCGACTTTGACTTTCATCCATCCGGGGTCGATTAAATAAGTACCAGTTACGCGCTGGTTTCGATATAATCGACTTGATCCTCTTCCCCTAAGGTGCCCCTGTGGAAAAAAATTTGAAATATTTATTAAGCAATCCTTCAGACGACCTACTAAAATATTAACCAGTTCCCGCAAATACGCCACGATGTCTGACTGAATGAAATAGGCGTAATACAGAAGGACGAGAGTTATTTTATATGAGCGCAGCTAATTTTAAACAACGACAACAAAACTGAGAAAATAACATGAGATTCAGTTCTTTATTGTTCCCGCAACATATTGTGGAATAGCAAGGAAACAGGAAACGTGCACAATGAAGAAAAAAGTGAAAGATCATTATTTCGGAGTCGTGTTTTTAATGCTATATACTAATGCATTTAGACATATAGAGGATGTCCCGCCAAAAATGTATACACACTTCAAATAATTGTAAAGTCGGTGTTTATTAAAAGACATTTCATTTTCAAAATTTAAAAGAATCTACATTCATTATTTTATTGTTTTGTCAATGCCTGTTTTCAAACTGACGTCCATTCTGGTCCAGGCACTGCTGACAATGCAATGCAAGGGAATCGCAAACATCAGGAAACAATTCGTTAGGTATTTGTGTGCTTCTCGTTCAATGGCTGCTCTCAAATTAGCGACTGTTGCAGATTACATAGCGTAGACTTTGTCTTTTAGGTATCCCCATAAAAAAGTCTAGTGGTGCGAGGTCTGGTGAACGCGGAGGGTATTCAAAGAAACACCTTCGTCTAATCCACCTGTTTCGCAAGATCTCATCAAGGAAGGACCTAACATCACGATGGTAGTGTGGGGGTGCCCCATCTTGCTGAAAACAAAACTCCTCATCTTCAAAGTATTCTCTAATGATTGGCATGACAGACTGTTGCAGCAAGTTCAAATAAACTGGACCGGTCACAGTAGCGTAAAAAAAGAATGGTCCAATTAATCCTCTTGATAAGCCACACTACACTGTAACTCCTGATAAATTAACATGGGCTTCCACCATAACATGCGGATTCTCAGGTCCCCAGTGTGTGCAATTGTGGCGGCTAATTGAATCATTTAATTTGAATGTGGCCTCATCACTCCACACAACCTTTGTTGGAATCTGTGCATCTTCTATACTCGCAATACTGAACTCTTCGGTCTGGATCATCGTCATTAATAGCATGGACTAATCTTGGAATGCAACTTTTGCATTGACAACGCTTCAAAGCGCGTTGGATTGACGGTTTTGAAATGCCTGCCTCACGACTCGCTTGCTGCAGAGATTTTCTTGGACTTTGGTAATACGTTTCCAGTACTCTTTCGTGCTTTGTTGGGATTGTCGATGTTCGTGGTCTTCTGGAACGCTTCTCGTAGACATTCTGAACAGTTCCATCGGCTTCAAACTTGTCTCTAATTTGAGTGAAGGTAATCCGCGTTCGTGGATCTGTTTGAAACTTCCTCCTAAACTCCTTTTGCTCTTCAACTGCATTTTCACACTTCCAGTTGCACTTTAGAATGAATTTCCTTTGTTCAAACTTAGTCTGACTGACATCATTAATTCCAGTGGGTTTCATTCGGAAAGAAAAAACCATCAGTTGAGTTATCAGCTGCCGAAGTGTGTATACATTTTTTGGGGACACCCTGTATATACAAGAAACATACGCAGTATATAGAGACACAAATAACATATATTTATTAAATACAGGCGCAGGCGTGGCTGTGTAGTAAGAAGCTTTCTTCTTAACCACATGATTCCGAGTTCAGTCCCACTGCGTGGCAGCTTGAGCAAGTGTCTTCTAATATAGCCTCAGGTCGACCAAAACCCTGTGAGTAGATTTCGAAGATGGAAACTGAAAGAAGTCCGTCATATATATACATGTATCTTAGCGGTTCGGCAAAAGGGACGGTTGAATAAGTCCTAGACTTAAAAAAATAAGTACTGGGGTTGAATTGTTCGACTAAAACCCTTCAAAGCGATGCTCCAGCATGGCCGCAGTCAAATGACTGAAGCAGTAAAAGAATAAAAGAACAAAAGAATATATACGTATATGGAGAGGAGTTCTTCAGATGCCTGTCCATGTTTTATTGTTTGTTTTTGTTGTGGAGGACACTCCCGAGCTAGAGTAGTGAACTGTTCCACTACAAATAGATAGTGGACAGCCGCAAGCAGTCGGTGTCGTTCATCGGTGGTAGAGGGTAGGCCGCCCATATGCTATGAATGTGGAGAAAAAGGCCACATGAAGGTGAGGTGCCCCCAGAGAAAACAACAGATGGAGAAACAAGGGAGTGCAGACTAGAACGGATGAAGGATTTGCGGTAGTGAAAAAAAAACAGAAAGAAAGAGTAGTGATAGAGTAAACTCTCCGCCAGAGGGACAGAAAATAGAAGAAGGAAGCAGTAGAAAAAGAGGTTATGAAGGAAATCAGACGGAAGGAAGATAGAATGGTGGTTGACAAGGAGGTGGAAAAACAACTTGAAAAGGAGCTCGAAAAGGAGTTGCAGAAGGAAGAGACAGCAGCAAAAACATGGATTGTACCAGTAGAGGAGGAGGATTCAGGAGAACAATTATACGAGGGTGAAATGGAGAGATTATTCAAAGTGGAAAGAGAAAAGGTACCAGCAGTAGAACAAGAAAAGAGAAAGTAAGTAAGAAAGCTCCAAAAATATCGATTGGAATTTTGTGACAACTGCGAAAAACAAGGAAACAGAATGGAAAATCATGAAATTTAAGTCTATCATAAGGGTAAAACTGCCCACTGACGTGTATTTAGAGAATGTGAAGGCCATTGTGGTCGACAGGGAGAAATACAACAAGCAGAATAATGTGTGGAGGGGGGACATGATCCCCCAAGAGTAGAGGTGGAATTCGACGAATTGCCACCGGTAGTGGAACTGAAAGATCTCGAACCCTTCATGAAATACTAAAAAAAAAAAAAAAATAAGTAAAATTGTTTAATGAAAAAAAAAAGAGAAAAACGATGATAAGAAAAAACACAAAGGAAATTGAACGATCGTAAAAAGTGTATTAAACGATTCAAATGGTATTGCATGAGGAGTTGGGGCCCATGAAGATTCAAATGGTATTGCATGAGGAGTGGGGGCCATGCAGCCATTTCATTTTCATTATATAACATCTTCATTCGTTTTATGTTTTTTGTTCCCACTGTAATGTCCTGTCGGTCCTTGTAGTGTCCCCTCTGTATTATGGACGTAGTACCAAATAAAGAAAAGGAGGTACGCCGTTCATTGCCAGTCACGCCGACGGTGAGGTACGTCGTTATAATACGAGACATAACAGTGTCGAGCAACACAGAACAGCGGCGACGAACACGCGCAGGACACAACAGTTTCAATTATCAATAGCAACAATATTCCATTGATGGAGAAGGCCTTCATAATTTCACTCTTGCTTTTTCGAACAGCAATGAAGTTGAAATCATAGCGTTCTTCCTTCATGTGTTTTGCTGTTAGTGTTGTTGTTGTTGCTGGTAGTCTGTCTTTATGTTCTGAGTTCATATTCCGCCGAGGTCGACTTTACCTTTCATCCTTTTGGGGTCGATAAATTAAGTACCAGTTGCGTATTGGAGTCGATCTAATCGACTGGCCCCTCCCCAAAATTTCGAGCCTTGTGCCTAGAGTAGAAAAGGTTATTGATGTTGCTGGTGTTGATTTTCTGACTGGTTTTGTTTCCGTTTCTTTTTTTTTTTTATCTATGATTCTAATTATGATCATGCTTGTGATTTTCGTACAGTTTTTGTCGTATTCTTCTTGATGTTATTTTCTTTTTGCTGCTTTTGAGAATGCGATGCAGCTGTGAATATGCTGTGGCCTTGGAGAAGACCCTGCTTCTGTAACAATCGATTCGGTGTTTGTCGCAGCTGTTGCTGTTGTTGACTTTTACGTTTAAAGTTTGTCTTTCGTGTGTGATTTAGACAAAAAGATCTTAAATGGGTTTTAGCACTGCATATATGATATCTACACATTCTACCGCACAACACTAATAACATCTACATTCCGTTTTGAGGTACGAACAGTCCAATTATTTGGTCGGTGCGTCCCGTCTAATTTTCATGGACATCTCCACACCAATAATATACGACGTGCTTCCCATGAGTAAGTTTTTTATACGACCATGTTTCAGCATCTCCTTCATGGTATATTATGACAGTTATCAGCGCCCAGACCACTCCCAACCCATCTTCTCTAGTCATTTCTGAAAGAAAAATCTAGTCAAAATTCCATATTTTTTAAGTGTGGATTTGTGCTGTTTTTACAGAAGTGGAAGAGACCCCCCTTCGGTCATGAATGACCATGGGATTGCGCCTAGAAGGTTCCCCTCCAAGGCACAAGTCCGGGCAAGGTTGTTTGTGGAAGGCCAGCAGTCGCCCATGCATACCAGCCACCCCTCCCCACACCACTGATGTTAACCAAGGGAAAGGCAAAAGACGATACAGTTTGGCACCAGTGGTGTCGCAACTCGTTTCTACAGCTGAGTTAACTGGTGCAACGTGAAATAAAGTGCCTGATTCAAGAACACAACACGCAGCCCGGTCCGGGAATCGAACTCACAACCTCACGATCCTAAGCTCGACGCTCTAACCACTGAGCCATGCGCCTTCACTTACAGAGGTAATAGTCGCTTATTGTACTGAGTCACTTGCCATGGCGAGGCGAAGGTTTTGTGATTCTATACAGTTCTGAAGTCTTTTTGGCCTCTCTACATTTTAAGTTTAGTACTTGTCCAGGTTTGATGCTAATGATTCTGTTAGCATTATTTAATACCGCTGCCGGTATTAATAAAGATGCACGTCTGTTTCCTCTCCTTACAAGAGTTCTTGCCTTTCTAAAGTAGTTGTATTCTACATGCGTAATTGTACTACGTGTAATTACACACATGTGATGTCTTGTTCGTTAGCGTACAATTATTACAAGAGAGATTAATAATATTTGTTGGGTGGGGGAGACATTTGAATTGGAAATTAAGAAATAAGGAAACAGATACGTATATTTCTATTCATATTCATGTTTTTTTTGTTTTGTTTACTTTGCATAAATTATTTTTAATTTACAGTCGTAATCATGTGTAGCCCTATCACATTCTTTTTAAAAATCGTTTGCATGATATAATCTGAGCTACATTTATTAATCATTTCATAAAGTTGGACATTTCTTAAAATTAGAAAATAATGTGTAGCAGATGCTAGGACGTCTATTTCTTCATAAACGTTTGTAGTTTGGCAATTCCATGAGATGAGAAAGTTCTTAGTGTCCACATCTATGGTAACTCTTTTCAAGATATTATCATTTTGGGAAGGTGTCTTATATATATATATATATATATATATATATATATATATATATATATATATATATATATATATACACACACATACATACATATATACATACATAGAGGATTGCATTTACGTACGCAACAGCTGGATCCAACCCTTAGTTTGGTCTACGATTTATACTGGATTTGGTACTACATATACATGACACCTAATAGTTGCTTTTACCTCACTGTAAAGTCAATATTATGGTGATACCTAGCCTTTTCCGGCGTCCTACGTGTTCATGGGCCTAGATTCTAATGAATCCTGTAATTAATCAATATTACGTATATTTGTATGTATGTGTGTGTGTGTATGCATATATATATATATATATATATATATATATATATATATATATATATATATATATATATATATATATATAGAACATACCAGAGAAATAGGACTTTGGTTTTTTTTAAATAATTTGTTATATTTATAGTCTATTATAATATGAATAAACTGTTAGATTGTCGATTGTATTTCTCTAATTAATTTATTATATATTTGATGATGCATAATTTAAGCTTTAGAATTCTATCATCACTAACTCGTCATCTTTTTACTGCTATTATGAACGCTTATTCGCTGCAGGACGAGTCACGAGGAAGAAATATGTTTTGCCCAAATACTTGCATCGTTAGTGGCTCCGTCAATACTGTTATTCATCTGTTGCATAAAACTACTTCGATATAATAAGACCAACTTGAAATTAACGTTTATAACCACACCTAGCGGAAGCACGAACTATCATGCTCACTGATTTAAGTCATTACTATGGTTTCTTGTGGCTCGAATATCAAAACAACTTACCAAATATAAACGAAGGATTTTCGTACTTCATTCAAAGTTATTTACCTGCAACTGTTAGGTTTTAACTCCTGGTTCTCTAATTGATAGAAAACCAAGAATAAGTTCCATTTGAAAATTATCAGAATTTTAATTATTTCGCTGAATACTAGAAATTCGGATTAACAAGAGTGTGGTTACTTTTAAGTAAAATACAATCATTCGATGATGAAAAAAGTTCAGTGTGTTATATTACAGATTTATGTCAGATGGAATAACACATCGGTTTTAAAACAAATCATTTACTGTGAGCATTCCACGTTTCTGTTTAGCGTGTCTCTTACTCAGCATTAATAGAACTACACACAAGAACCATATTCTTCTCTTGAATTTAAGATTTTACAATAAAAAATTGAAGAAGATAAAACAAAAGTGAATATAGTAGGAAGATTTCTAGAAAACGTATATATTACATTGCTGGACGTTTCTGTGAAAAGGCAAACCAAATAAAAAAAAAAGTATTTAACATGTCAATTTGTATTTTAATGGGTTGTGAATTTTCTATTTATGCAGCTACACGAGCTTGGCAAGTTTACATTTAACGTAGAAGCAATACGTGCAGCTATTTCAATCAAGTAATACTTGTTATTTTTCTTTACGTTCATTTTTTTTTTTTCTTTCTTGCTTTTTTTCTTTCCTGAAGTACCAGGCTCTAAAACATTTGAACTCTCTTGGCTTTCTCAACAAGTGGTTGATTGCTTGAAAGAGTCAAGAGGAAAACAAATTGAATATTTTCTAGGTGTTCCATTAACTATTGTGTTATCTAATTATATGAGAAGTCTGGTGTGCCAGGATTTTGAGACTAAATTCTTTCAGACCAAAGAAGATATTTTTATCAAGCAAGTTTGATTTCACTAAACTTAAATGAAATAATTTACAGTCATGTTTAACTTCTGAATCGAATGGGTGAACCCTTACTACCGGTTTTTACAAACTAGTGTAACAATTTTAAACCCGCAGAATTCGTGCTTCAAACCTTAGGCAAGTGTCTTCTACAATAGCCTTGGGCTGTAGTAAGTATTCTGAGTGGATTGGAAGATGGAAACTGAAAACTGCCGTATGTATGTATGTATGTATGTATGTATGTATGTATGTATGTGTGTGTATGTATGTATGTATATATATATATATATATATATATATATAATAATATTAGGGACAAAATCCAAAATTACAGGTAAAAAACTCAATTAAAATCAATTTATAAAAAAATAATATTAAATTGAGCCTTATAGATAAAGTATATATAAAATATATAGTTTTAGGGAAAATATCATCGATGAGTTCTTGAAAATTGGTTATTTTCCCTAAAACTATATATATATATATATATGTGTGTGTGTGTGTGTTATTGTGTACCTGTTTATCTCCCAAATCACAAATTGGCAATCGGTGTTGGAGTGTGGCTGAGCTCTCCACAGACACGTGTACCCTTAACATGGTTCTCAGAGAGATTCACCATGACACAGGTTGTCACAAGGTTGGCCCTTTGAAATATAGTTACTATTCAATTTTGCCAGATGAGTGGACTGGAAACACGTGAAATAAAGTATCTTGCTGAAGGACACAACGCGTCGCCGGGAATTGAACTTACGACCTTACGATCGTGCGCCGAATGCCCTGACCACTAAGCCACGCGCTTTCGTGTCTGTCCAGTAATCTACTGTCGCTACCACATCACTGTTTGATATTTTACCGGAAGACTGTGAATTATGCAGCTGAAAGGTACTGCAAAATATTTCGAGGATAAACTTCCTTTTTTGGGTGCTTCTGGTTGCAGCTGAAAACAACATCGCTTATTATAATAATTATTCAGCAATTTAATGCAGCAAATGATGTAAATAGCTTCATTCATGATACTTTATATGTATGGAATATGTCCAGTCTTATAGTTATTGGCTCAGAGGCAATGTAGAGTATATTCATCTCAAGGTGACGAGCTAGCAGAAACGTTAGCACGCCGGGCGGAATGCTGACCGGTGTTTCGTCTCTGTGAGTTTATGTGTGAGTTTATCTTGAAGTATTTATCGAATTGTTGTTCGGTTTGAATTGTTGTTGGAACTGTTGCCGTTGTTAATTGTTGTTTTTTTTCCCTATTGTGGGAGGGTCGAGAGGATGCGGGAGGGGGAGACCCAAGTTATGCGGCCGTAACGGGCAGAGGAGTAGATGTGCAAGAGTTGGAGGTCCGTGAGACAAAGGCGAACCCTAGAAGGATGAAGGAGAGTGAAAAACTTATCACTAAGGAAGGTAATATTCTGAAGCTAACGCCACCTGAAGAATTATCGGCAAATGTGTTAAAAAGAGCGGTAACATTTAAAACCATGAAGACAACCACAAGAAAAATAGAGATTGCGCCGATAGAAGCCATAGAGGAATGTATAAAGGAATTGATAAGATTTACAACATACGTTACGAGAGGGAGGAGATACGCCACTGTGGAAGTGCGTTTCACAACAGAGGAGGAAGCAATAAAGCACTCCACAGAGGCGATAAGAATAGAGGAATGGGTGCTCTTGCTTTTGTACTGAGGCAAACGTGTGGCCAAAGTGCGAGTGGGTAGGGTGCCACCCGAATTAAAGGAAGAATGGCTGATGACAGTAATAATATATAATATGAAGGATGGGAGGTTTTGAAGGCTACCAGGACCTAGAAAGTAAACTACTGGGGATATGGTATTGAATTGACAATACAGGCAACTACGGAGGATTTGAACAGCGTGGGGGATGTGATTGTGTTCCCCGACCCCACCAAAAAAAATTCAGGCCTTGTGTATAGAGTAGAAAAGAATATATTAACTTCTTTAGAAATACACCGCTCTACCTGGGGCTAGATTTGAACTCAGAATGTATGAACTCATACAATCGTACACAATTTGCAATGGTGTTTTTTCTTTTGACATCTAAAAATAAAAAAAACAACAAAGCAATACGGTTAAAACCTACCTATTTTTACTTATATCTGATCGCAGAAATGTTCTTTTTATTTCTAATATCAATCATAAGGTATACAATTGATCTCACATTCACACATACTTCCTCATTGTTTGTGTGTCTATTTGTGCATATAAGAGTATGTATGTGTGTTTATCAATGTGTGTTTTTGTGTGTGTGTTTTCCAGTAGTGCACCGAAGGGTATCAAATTGACAAATGGAGCTGTCTTTAGATTTGTCGTAATTTGTTTGGCCTTTATTGTCGCATGCGAGGCATTCGATATCGTTGCAAAAATAAATTTAACAATTTACGCCAACGATTTACATAATTCCTCCGTTTTGCGCTTCGAATGCATCAATCATATGGCTTCGGTTGGTCGTACACACACACACACACGCACGCATATACTAAAGGCACACATATATGTAAACACTCTTTTATGTTTATATATATATATATATATATATATATATATATATATATATATATATATATATATATATATATATATATATATATATATATATATATATATATATATATATATATATATATATATACACATCAGTATCCAGGTGTTATAACACATATAAAGGGACATGTCGATATGTTTCAATATTAATTTATACCAAAGGCGGTGAGCTGGCAGAATGATTAGCCCGCCGGGCGAAATGCTTAGCAGTATTTCGTCTGTCTTTACGTTCTGAGTTCAAATTCCGCGAGGTCGACTTTGCCTTTTATCCTTTCGGGGTCGATAAATTAAGTACCAGTTGCGTACTGGGGTAGATCTAATCGACTGGCCCCCTCCCCCAAAATTTCGAAAAGAATATTAGTTTATACAAAAATTTAAAGACGGTTCCATTATTATTCTATTGAGTTATTTTGTATTTATTGGACTCATTCAATGAACTGTGGCTGAGACATCACCCTTACCAGTAAAATAGATTATATTGATCACAAAATTTATTCTTTTATGTATATCCTATTTCATCACTTTTGAAATAGTGCAAAACGAAGTGGGCGTCGCCGGATTTGAACTCAGTGAGAAATGATATAAAGCTGAAATACTATGCTTATCTACTAAGTTATACCGGCCCTGTCTTCAAACTCTCATATATATATATATATATATATATATATACATATATATATATATATATATATATATATATATATATATATATATATATATATATATATATATATATATATATATATATATATATATATATATATATATATATATATATATATATATATATATATATATATATATATATATATATATATATATATATATATATATATATATATATATATATATATATATATATATATATATATATATATATATATATATATATATATATATATATATATATATATATATATATATATATATATATATATATATATATATATATATATATATATATATATATATATATATATATATATATATATATATATATATATATATATATATATATATATATATATATATATATATATATATATATATATATATATATATATATATATATATATATATATATATATATATATATATATATATATATATATATATATATATATATATATATATATATATATATATATATATATATATATATATATATATATATATATATATATATATATATATATATATATATATATATATATATATATATATATATATATATATATATATATATATATATATATATATATATATATATATATATATATATATATATATATATATATATATATATATATATATATATATATATATATATATATATATATATATATATATATATATATATATATATATATATATATATATATATATATATATATATATATATATATATATATATATATATATATATATATATATATATATATATATATATATATATATATATATATATATATATATATATATATATATATATATATATATATATATATATATATATATATATATATATATATATATATATATATATATATATATATATATATATATATATATATATATATATATATATATATATATATATATATATATATATATATATATATATATATATATGTGTGTGAAGGGTGCTGAAAAGTTCCTGTCTTTAAGGGTATCGAAGAAGGACTACCTGGAGGCCCAACCTTCCGAGTTCTTTTACAAGGCTTAGAATGAGAGGGGAATATAATTGACTTATTTTCCTGTAATTTCTTTTACCCAAAGCCACGTGCTTCCCTTCGTATATATAGTCTTGGGCATCACTGTATTTGTTTATGTGGTGTGGTTCGAGAGTCCCGTAATGTTGAGGAAACCGGCGCTAACCCACTATTTGTCCTCAGGTCTGCTCTGACTCAAAGTAGAAGAACCTGACAGTCTCAGCTTTCCGTTAATTAGTATGTTAAGGAGGAAATTCCAAGCAGAAACCCTTCGTACTTTTTGAGTGTATATGCACGTGTGTATTTACACACATTACCTGCTCCTGCTGAATAGTCACAGTTCAAGCCTTATTGAAGAAAAGGAATTAAGCCATCGCGATCACAACTTTTTACAATGTACGGAAAACACTGGTCGATATTATGCCCTATTTTTGATAAGACGGGGCATAGTATTGTCGTTAGACGGGTGCGATTTAAAGATTTGTGTAAAATTTCTAGAAGATCGAACGTTTAAGTAAGATTTCTCTCGTTGCCTGATACGGAAAAGTGTGAGAGATAAGTGATTGTTTTATCAAAAGTACGTATGTGAACACAAACACGTGTATGCATGTGGATGTGTGACCGGGTGAGTGTGTGAGAAAGAAAGAAAAAAGCGATTATACGCATTCATATTTATCACTGGAACTCATATATATACATATATTTTTATTATTTTTGACAGGACATGGTACTACAAGAATCCATTTTTCTTTCTTCTCTTATTGTCTAGATTGTTTGAAAGAACTTGCCGATATCAATGAATAGTTTGCTTTTCACGCAAGAAAATATTCTGAATAGAGGAAATTCTGCAGATTTTTTTCAGTACAATTTTCTAGCAACGATCCGCCGATATGTATGTTTAAAAATAAATTCATAAAATATGAAGAAAAGACAATATTTCCGTGTGGGAAAACACTCAGCTGTTTTGTTAAAATCATCATTTTGTTGCTGATTGTATGCATAACTTGCTATCAACGTGCTCTCCATAATATGATTGATAAATGTGTCACAGACAAACCTCCGAATTCTGCGTACATAAGCACACATCTTTCACCGAAACGCATTCATTCTGACAGCTATATCCCACGTACACATCCACAGGTACACAAACGTATAAACGTAGACTCATATGTGTGTGCGTGTGTGCGTGTATATACTTATATATATATATATATATATATATATATATATATATATATATAAACACGTTTACATAGAAACAGTCAAATATGTATATAGATATTTGTAGATGAATGTATGTATGCATGTAGGCGTTTGCATACGCACACACACACACACACAAACAGGCACACACACACACACAGAGACACGCATATAAAGGCGCAGGAGTGGCTGTATGGTAAGTAGCTTGCATACCAACCACATGGTTCGGGTTCGGTCCCACTACGTGGCACCTTGGACAGATGTCTTCTACCACAGCCTCGGGCCCAACAAAGCCTTGTGAGTGGATTTGATAGACGGAAACTAAAAGAAACCCGTAGTATGTATGTATATGTACGTGTGTATATATGCTTGTGTGTATGTTTCCCCCCTCCATCACTTGACAACCGAGGTTGATGTGCTTACGTCCCCGTAACTTAGCGGTTCGGCAAACGAGACCAATAGAATAAGTACTAGGTCTACAACGAATAAGTTCTGGGGTCGATTAACGGGGGTGCTCCAGTATGGCCACAGTCAAATAACTGAAACTAGTAAAAGAATAAAAGAATATATATATATATGTATATATATGTATGTATATATATATATATATATATATATATATATATATATATATATATATATATATATATATATATATATATAATCACTGTATGTACAGCATAACTGTTTGTGTTCCTCCATATTAAATTTAGTATGAGAATTGCGAATATACTTTTTATTATTTAGAAGTAAATTTGTTGAAGTTATTTTGAATTGCTGATTATTTATTCGAAATGATTATATTTTGTAAGTTGTGTGTGTGTATCTGTACTTGAGGACAGATACATATATGAAATAAGGATGGAGACATGATTATATAAATATAGATTGCAGCACTATATTTGTATATTGGCCTTCTATGTATATATAAAACGTGTAGTTATGTGTGGGTATGCATATAATAGTTTAAATGTGTGTGCGTGTGCATGTGTGTGTTTGTGCTTATATAGATAGTGAGAGTGGAAGAGAGAGAAAAGAGAGAGACAACTTAAAGAGAACCTCACAAAAAATATTGAAAGTCAAGCAGTCATTGTTGCCGTATTTACAGAACTCAGTGATTTAGAATTTGTTACGTATCAGATTACATTTTGTACATAAAGTTTGGATGGAAATGGAAGACTCTCGAACGAAAGTGTCAACTGTATGAAAGAGAAAAAGAACAACATTCTAAATATTCGGATTATTAATATAATCACGCAGTAATTACTCAACGGATTCATAACATTTTCGGTTATGAGTCCAGAAATCAATGATGGTTATCGGCCAAGAAATTCATGCAGCTGAATGGACTATCACAATTGTTAGGCGGGAGGACAATCGATACAAGTCATATGAAATAAGGAGCGTCCAATTCATATTCGCAGTTTAATCCGTGCTAAGCGGCTACTTATTAAGGCTAAATCCCTCACAAACATAGCGTACTTTATTTCTTCTCTAATAAGAAAAACAGTTGCATCAAGAGCAAAAGTCTACCAGCAGAACTGATAGACGATTATGTGTACATCCTTCCGATGCTTCTAGACTGATTCACACTAAGTATCTAGCATCTGGCAATTCTGTTGGTTTTACGAGTGGTGAGAATCGTAGATCAGGTTAAGCCATCTCACATCTCTCTACGCCATTTTGACTCAGCATCATAGTTGATGAACAGGCCATCATCTATTTCCACCGTAATGGCGGATTTTGTCCCTATTACAATCTAGGGACGTATTAGTAAAATCCATAAAATACTGATGTGAATTTTGAATCCCATTTGTCTTCTTTTTTTTACACGCACGCGCGCACACATATATATTCTTTTATTCTTCTATTTGTTTCAGCTATGCGGCTGCGGTCATGTTGGAGCACCACCGTGGTTTTGCTTCGATACTTATGATTATCCTTTGGCTGACTTCCACAACGTAGTCAGGTTTCACATCACCGCTCCTCTATGAGCCTCTGTGTCAGCTGTTGGCCCATTTGGTGTATGAAGGTGTTTGACTGCACTGCCCTCATCTTTACCTCAAACTGGGCCGTTGGTTCATCCTGTATTGTGGAGGGGAGGCTGTCTCGTTCCTTTTTGAAAACATCTACGTCCGCATTATGTAGGTTTTTTAATTCTTGTGAGCAGGGCATTGAAAAGTTGTGGGCCTTTAAACCGTAGGCCATTGCAGTACATTGTCTTGAATTTTCATTCATGGGGTGGGACTTTGGCGTCCAGTTCTGACATTTATATAATATTCAGTGCCGAAATTAAGGACTAACTCTTCTAGAGTTTTCCATATGTAGAATATTATATATCTGTCCAGCCTTTGCTCCAGGGAGTTAAGTCGTAGTTCTTTGAGCTCCTCCCTGTAGATTATATATATATATATATATATATATATATATATATATATATATATATATATATGGGGGCGGCATTTTAGTGCATATATGAGCGTACGTGTATGTATATAAGGACAGAAAAATGTCCTCTATACAGAGGCAACATTTCAAAAGTTTAGTTTGTTTTTAGTTTATCGCTTTTATCGCTAAATTTCATTTTATTTCGCAAATGCTGATGCCTTCATTTTTACTCGCAAACAAGAAACTCAACACTGCCAGTTCTCTTGTTAATGTCGATATTATTGTTGTTCCCACGCTTGTTGTCATTATTCCTGCGTTACTCACTGTCACTCTTCCATTGTTAAACCTGATTAAATTTAAATATATCTTCATTGTCATTTTCATATTTTGGAGTTCTTGAGTACATTCTTCCCCTGTTCTAGTCATTCTTGTGGCAGCTGTTATCAGTCTTGAAATTATTTCTCAATTTTTTTTGAAGAAGAGTTATCACATTGTTGTTATTGGTTTTTAGACTATTAAACCCATCGCCTATATTTTTATCAACAATTTTATTTTCATATAAATGTTGATCCGTCTAACTAACAATCGTTTTCAAGTGAAAAATTTCTAGAAATCGAATTGGTATATATCAAAATAACGTTATCTATTGGGTTTTGCATTCACTATACAGTCATACATATATAATTCTGTGTGTGTGTGTGTGTGTGTGTGTGTATACGTGTGGACATGTGTGCGTGTCTTTGTGTGTGTATGCATCTGAATATAAGTTAATATATATTATGTGTATATCAGTTAATCTTGCAAACCAAAATACAAATACAAACTATATATATATATATATATATATATATATATATATATATATATATGTGTGTGTGTGTGTGTGTGTGTGTGTGTGTGTGTGTGTGTGTGTGTGTGTGTGTGTGCGTATAACCAAACAGAAAACCATAGATACTCAATGTATGTAATAAAAACTATGAGCGAGGGGGCGAGAGATAGCAAGACAGGGAGTGAAAATAGTAAATAGATCATATTTGAGTTACAGTCATAAATAATCAAGTCGAATATATTCACATTCTAGCTTTCATTCGTGCAAGCTCATTCAGCATTCATTTACGTACATAATTGCCTATACACGTATGCATGCGCGCGCACGCACATACACACACACACACACACACACACATACACACACACACACACACACACACACACACATGGATATAAAATTCTAATGAGTAAGTATACGTCAAAAATCGTATAATAAACACAGACAATTAGTGTTCAGACCAGGCCAGACCAGATATCTAAAAGCAAATGTCGAATGGGGGGAGTCGAATTCCAGGTGAAGAAATGATACCTACAGGCAATGTATTGTGGGTCTAATAATGATTGTAATATAATAAACCAAAAGATATACTGGCAGAGTTGTTGATCTGTGATATTAGAGTATAAACTGTTAGGATATTTACCCATCTATATGGAATTCCTATGAACTTTAGCTTGCCTGATTTACCTGCGTTTCGCTGCTCTCTCTCTCTCTCTCTCTCTCTCTCTCTCTCTCTCTCTCTCTCTCCTCTCTTTCTCTCTCTCTCTCCCTCTCTCTCTCTCTCTCTCTCTCTCTCACTCTCTCTGGAACATCGAGAATCAGCCCTCCTTATTCCAAGTTCAATGATTTGAACCCAAATGCCGCTCGCTAAACCTGTTTCTTTACCATGCACACATGTCATTATACTTGGAGAACCATGCATTCTCATATTCGTACATACGATGAACAGTGTGACGAACCTGAAGAGATATATATTCGCTAGTATATATACATGATTTGCATAAAATGAAGATTACTCGACGAGGGAATAAGTATTTTATTGCGAGCAGTGTGTGCATGTGTGTATATATGTGTCTGTGTGTGTGAGCGCGCGTCGTCCACCGAGGATACACACTCTTCTGTAATATGCAAATAGCGATGCAGTACAGCAAATTAAGATTTGTTAAAACTACCAATGTTGTGGCAACGTAACTAATATTCTAAATACACTATCAATGAATTATATCTTCAAGTTTGTCTGACAGTTTAGATTGCTTAGGTTAGTTGCTATATGGAATATTCTTTCAACATTCTTTCAAAAATGTTAGTAACATTCTCACAAAAGAATGGGGAAGCAGTATTTTCTTCTGGACACTTCCATGTAACACTTCCTAAACCAGGTCCGGTTATTGATACAATTATGAAAATAATAGTTAAAAGTGCTCATGACAAAATGGATGAGAAGTGGATAACCATGAATATAGTTTCCAAAGCCGTTCTCTCCTAAGACTGCGCTTTCATACTATCTATGTCGACTTTACACCATTTCAATCGAACGCTTTCGGAAAGGAAAAATAAAAAAGAAAAAAATGCAAGTTCACAAAATATGAATTTCATGGTTATCCATAAACTTGTAGCGATCTTATAGTTTTCAAATAATCGTGAAATTTCCAAGGGAATTGCTACTTATAACACTAAATCTGTATTTCAAATATATATTGATTTCTTATACATCGGCTCGTCATTTATTTATTTATCTATTTATTTATATTTGCATTGATTGATTTACAACGTTTTCCCAATTTTTTTTACGTATATCATTTTCTACTTTCATAGTTTTATACGGCTATAATGTTGACCGTTGTAATTTAACTATATTCAACATATTTTAACCGATTCTCCACTTGTTCGTAAATATTTACCAAATATCCTCTATATTTACTTATTCGTCACATAATTTCAATGTTCTCCGTATATGCGCGTGCATGTGTGTATGGTTGTATGTATTACCTATATATTTGCATAATGTTTAATGCTCTCTTATATTAATGAATTTGGTGACTTCATGGACATCTATAGATTTGGAGCTCAGAATTCTGGATGTTAACAGTTTGGTATTTTTGTCTTTCCGTTTGGTTTCCTATTTTATTTATCTGCAGTTCATGCGCTACTGCACGAAAATGTGTACACTTATATTTCTCATGCGTATATGTATAGATTTGCATAAAATCTATACAATTTCATGCACACTTTTATACATCTGAGCATACTGAATGTGTATATGTATGAATATGTGGAGATATGAATATAGGTATGTGTGAGTATATGTACATGTATACTTGCGTGTATATTCATGTGTAAATAAGAATGAATATATATATAATTAAGATTTAGTTAAATCAGGTACTTAAATTGAGACACCTTGCTACTTCGGTATAGTCCGCAGAGCCCAACAATATTATTTGAATATTGAATATCAAGATTCCGTATAGGGGTGTTTGTACCTTATACTCCTGTAGTCTGTGCAGACAACATAACTCAGGTGAGTGAAGATATCGGCTCTTGGTAAATAAGACATGTACTTTTGCTAAAGGTACTTTCTATAGTATTTCTGAAGTGCAGATTCCGATGGGTTAGTTGAACAGAATGTAAATAAGTAACAAAGATTACAGGTGTTAATTCATTACAGCCGTTTCAAGCGGCTCCATTTAATTGGTTAGTGAAAACATTACATCAATTTGAAAGAAACTGCTCTCTTCAGATGACCCTATAGATTTTAAACATAAACGATACACCATTTCTAACAAGTTTACACCAATAATAGAAACCGAACTAATTACATTGTTTTCCTATGTTATATTGGTGGCAGAATGAGTTTAGAAAATAATGCATATCTTATCAAGCCTACTGTAATTTAGAGAATAGCAGAGGAAAATTGTAGGGGGGTATATATATATATATATATATATATATATATATATATATATATATATATATATATATATATATATAAACTAGTCAGGGAACTCTAGGTAGGAAATTCTATGTATGAATTTAAATGTCTCTAAATAAAAACATCTGTACGTAAACTTTTATCCACTTTCTTCATTTTCTTATTTAAATAGGTATATGTATATATATATATATATATATATATATATATATATATATATATATATATATATATATATATATATATATATATACATACATGTACATGCTTCTATATCTACATACATATATATATATATACAGTTGTCTGAGCATTTTATATCAATGCATACCCATTGTTTGCACTCGCTCACTCACTCACAGACATACAGACAGACACCCCCTACACACAGACACACAAACTGAATATAGGCATTCACGCTATATAAGCGGTAAGGTGACTTACAGATGACCTAAACCCGACGGGCTCCGATACACTTCATAGAATCTTCATAGCTCATGCCACATTGAATACACAACGCTATTTATATCCACAATCAAAGAAATATTTAGACTTGAAACTATTTGATAGACAATCCTATGAACGTCTCAGTAGCCATCAGGCAGCCGTCTTCAGTTATGTGTGTTTACATTCACGACAGGACTTTTCAAGTATTGTTCATAAAAAAAATCATTCATATCAATTTATCAGCGAATAAACAAATAATTAAAATATCCTATCTACAGTTGTTATCAATACATTAAGATTAATTTTCGCTAATTACTGTGAAAGCGCGTGGTATAGAGGTTAGACTTATTGGCCCATCTACAGGAAGGTCTTGTGTTCAATTCCCAGAACTGAGCACACACAAAATTTGATTTATGAAATGTTTGTGATATGTTTTCAGCAACAAATCTAGGTTTAGGTATGACCTGTATTTTTGATATCGTACAAAGTCACGACTGTCAGAATCCATAAATAACTGACACACTTTTTTCCTAGCTTTGATTCTCGAAGGAATTCAAACCCCGTTTCGTGGTTCGCTACCTTAACAGCTCCTTTATAGTATCCAGTGACTAAGGACATCATCAAGAGGAACCACGTCCGGTTTCGGCTCCTACTCCTCTGCTGTTTTCGAAGTGGTGGGGCGCCCCCTTTCGGAGGTGTCTTTAGCTCTGGTGTTGAGTGCGTTTTTTTTTTCGTTTTTTTTTTTGGCCTTTTATTCTTTGGTTTCTTCGATGCAGCACCAACGAATGTCAGCAGGTGAATGTCCACTCTGCCAAATTTACTAATTTGGTGGTCATTCTTGTTACCTCGTCGTCGAATTTCTTATAGCTAGCTGCGTCGTTTGCTTTCGGCCACTTAATCTTTGGCTTTTTCCCGACTATCTCTCTCCCTAGCTGTTCCGATTTAACTGTGGAATGACCTTCGCTATGGTTTCTTTCCAGGAGGTTCTGGCCACGTGTCTTCTGGTTTTTCAACCCGCGCTGTTGAATCACTTTCTTCTGACACCTTTCCTTGGTGAATTCTAAGCCCGATGTAACTAGAAAACACCTTTCCTCATCTACCTTTCTTTTAGCGCTTCCTTTCTCGTTGTCCATCTCCGGTTCGGGTCTATTCCTTTCTTTTGTAATTCTTTGATCTTTTCTTCTCGCCGCGTAATCCGGGATCATGGGAGCATCATGATTACTTGTTGCAACTTTACCCCAGATCGAGCTGCAAGACCATTTGATCCTTCGCTACACTGTTGTACTGTCAAGCGTCTCTCCGTTTTGTCATCCCGCTTTCTGGATTGTCAACAAGTCTTTTCTTGCAGTCAGTATCTGAGGAATTCCAACCACGTTTCGGGTTTGTTACGTCGACAGCTCCTTTATAGGATCCAGTGGTTAATGACATCATCAGATCTATATGTACTGAATAAATAAACACCTTTCTTACTGTGTGTGTTGGCATATAAACTCTAAGACGTTCAATCATGTTACTAATTTTCGCCTAAGCTGCTCGAAATAATATATGTCTCTTTAATCATGTTGTATAATTCAAAATCATATGACAACGAACGGTTTTAACGCTTCTCCGTTCTGTTATTTAAGTATTTATTACATTACTTGAACGGGGTAAGATTTTTGGAAGCGCAGACGTTGTAATCCCTCCGTAACAAGAGTGTAAGGTCAGTTTTGGTAGCACTGATAGTGCATTGGGATAGGAAAGAGTTTCAGGAACGGATGAAGACAAATATACTCGAGAACATAAATTATAATCAAATTTCGTTCCTTCTAGTTTGGTGGTTCAGTTCTGCTAATTTGTGGAAGGTCCTTTGAGTGACCCATACTAACCTGCATCTCCCGTTTAAAAGTATTTAAGAACGGCAACACACAGTCTTCATAAATTAGGAGAGCCTAAATAACCAAATTAGATGTTGAGCCAAATAGATTGTAGCATATCTACTATTGTATATACGTATTTAATGAATGTTACAGCGCTATTTTTGCATTTTACAACGATGGATAAATCCAGTTATTCATCTAGCCTAAAACAAGAAAAGGTCTGCATATCAATTAATGTAAGCGGACAGTTAGAAAGTTAGAAATCAACAGGGTCCGTGCGAAAGAAGGAAAAAAGATGGCGAGAGAAAGAGAGAGCTCAGAGCAATAAATACGGAGAAAAGATGAAAGGAAATAGATTGATAGGTTGAGAATGGGGACTTTCAACCGGCAGGGATTATTGATTTGATGTAATGGAGTGGTGTGTCGCACAAAAGTCAAAGAAGACTTAAGTTCATCGCTTTCAAAAGCGCTTGGCATGTTCTCCTACTGGAGTAAATTACAAATAAGAAATCAGTTGATTTTTTTCTTTCTATTTTATATTAAATATACAATCCGATTCTCTCATGCAATTTATTCACCTTGATATCATAGCCGTCCTTGCAGTAACAACATTGAACTCTGATTCTATCGAGGTTTGGCTGTTATTCGTGACATATTGATCGTCTATAATAACTCTGAGGAAGGTTATAAAAACCCATCTCGCCAAATCTACATGAGGCGTGATGGAACAGATCTTTGATGGAAAACTTTTGAAGTAGAACAAGGACTATGAATTTCTGTGTATATTTGACTGGGAGCTTCACCATCTTGTACGTTGTAACCCTTGATTCAGTAGATCTTTCAATCACCAAGGGTATTCTCAAATATAAACGCATTTTGTTTGTGTGGTAAAGAAGTTCGCTTGGCAAACACGTGGTTTCCGGTTCAGACCCATCTTTGGCACCTTAAGTATCTGCCTTCTACTCTTCTCTTGTGCCAACCAAAGCATATACATACATGCATACATATACACCCATACACACATATGTATGTATATGTAATGTGCGTGCGTGCGTTTTGTCTTTGTCTCTCCCCACGACTGATTGATAACTGGGATTGATTTGTTCGACTAACCCTTGAAGGTGATGCTCCAGTATGGCTGCATTGCAATGACTGAAACGAATTAACCAATGAGGTTAGCACAGTTTACCACGGACTACATTACAAAAAGCGTTCTTCCATGTTATTCTTGCTGTTCATTTTCCAGGTCAGTCGGCCAAGTTTGTCATGATACTCTGTGCATTCTATTGCTAATTGATGGTACTTGTATTGCGATGCGGTTCATAGAAAAGGGTTGAGTGCAATATTTTCGGAACAAATCCAAGCAAGTTTTTAAAGACCGAAGTTGCTGAAAAAGCCATTCTGTATTACCAGAACGCTTTCGTTGCATGGCTTCTAGACAGAAACGTACACAGGCATACACACATACCAACATACATAGAGACATGTACACGTACACATACATGCACACATGTACACACGAGGAAATAGTTTTGACGCATTCATTTTTAACATATGTAAGTTCCATAGTTTTTTTCATTTTTTATTTTTGTGTAGATCAATGTAGGGAAGCCACGAAAAGTTTCCCATTAACATGACACCGATTACCTTATATTAAAACTGTTGGTAATTAATCTTTAGACAATCGCTCAGTAAATTAAAATTTAAGGCCAAACGTGAGTTCGGAAATTAGGTTTTGTACAACACCGGTGTCATGTGACCGATTGAGGCTTAATTCGACTTCACGCATTGAGGTAAATACAAAACGGCCAGTCGAGTTTCACCATTAGAAACCCATTTACTAGTAATTCGAGATGTTTATCCGAGCGGATAAACATCTTTCCTATTATGTATCTACTAAATACAAGAAAATAAGTCACTAAATATTACACAGTACAATGTTTTTTAAATGTGTAACTACGACGTTTAGCACCAGCAAGTCTATTTAGATACCTACCTAACAAACGATATAGCCACGTGGCTAGAATTCAAATCAGTTTCTAATCATTGATAATCTTAATTATCTGCAATTTTTCCTATTTATCTCAAAGTTTAGGATTAAATTAAGGAATCTATAGCAATTTATTAAATATAATCTAATATTTTTGTATGATTCGAAATGCACGCCTAAACACGTGCATAAGAATGCATCTTATTTTGTAAATAAAGGCAGCTTGCCAACGTAATGATTATCAGGATTATCAGGATTATCAGGATTATCAGGATAGTTATGTAATTATCAATAAAACAGTCTGTCTCTATAGCAACAAGGAAAATATATATTATACTATGCTTTACTAATGCGGTTTGAACGGACAGAAACATATTCGCTCTAGATACAGTAACAGCCGAAGACCAGAGTCAATTTTTAGCACTTTATTATTTAAATTTTAATCATTTGAAATTCCGGAGTAAGCTAACTTGCATTTCTTGGCAAGAGTTCTCATTAACGTTCAACACTTTCCTCCTTTGTTTATTATTATTATTAGTATTATTATTATTATCATTATTATTATTATTATTATTATTATTATTATTATTATTATTATTATTATTATTATTATTATTATTATTATTCCTTCGTAACACAGTATAGGTAAAATGCACCGAAGTCTTTAGTCAACTCTCAAATCACAACAAGGACCTCAGACAGATAATACTTCCCTTAAGATGTGCGTTGTGCACAGTAAGGCTGCTTTTTGCATGGATTTCCAGTTGCTTTGAGAAATTTTGAAGTTTCAATGGGATTGGGCCCAACGCTCCGATCACCACTGGTATCACTATTACATTATCCTTTCGCATTCCATACAGTCTTGTCATTTCCACTTTCAGTTCGGAGTACTTGATCGAACACCGTCGTCCGGATATTGTCATATTGAGTAAGAGAGACAAATACTGTCAGATCATTGATGTAGCCATACCAAATGACATGAATGATGTGAGTAAAGAGGTTGAAAAAAATCACCAAGTACTCCGAATTATTATTATTATTGAGTGAGAGAGCAGTGCGTGCCATCAAAGTGACACTGGGCTAAAATATACGAAACCTAGTTTACCCATCATGACTACCTGTCTGATAAAGTTACACCAGGCACATGCATCACAACCATATGTGCGCGACATAGTGATCTCATATCAAGATAAACAGCGCATGACCTTGCAGGTGGGGCCCAGTTAGAATTTTCTTCAGGCCAAGTAGCCCATCCCACTCAAAATGCCCCTGAATAAGGGCTGTTTAAGGATGTTGAACGACACACACGTTTCCAAAGGTTAATTATCCAAACACCAAAGAATTCTCCTCAACACATGGCTACGATGCTCCCCCCCTACTTCTTCTCGTGATCAGACATGCATATATTGTCAGCCACTATGGGACATGCTCAGTTGGTTAAGGTCAAGCAACTGACTAGCAAATCTATGGTACTGAGCACAATATTTGCTGTAGCCCATCTTCTATAAATATTATTATTATTAAGGATTCCATTTATTTTGGTTCATTATCTTATGTTTGTAAGCTGGCAATTAAATATTTTTATGGAAATAAAGTTCAAATACTTCGGTGTGTGTCTGTCTTCAATTAAAGATCTCCTTACACAATGACTAATTAATGAAAATCTCTTGTTAAGTATGTATATTTTTGGAATTCAGCCCTTTACAAGTCAGTCAAGGATTCATAAAACCCGAAAACTTCTTTAATTTCTTCATCTTTGATGTATAATAAACATTTGTTTCAAATTTTGGCACGAGGTCAGCAGTTTCTGGGGATGGGGTTAAGTCGATTACATCAATCTCCAGACTTAACTGGTACTTATTTTATCAGCCCCGAAAGATGAAAGGCAGAGTAAACCTCGTCGATGGAATTTGAACATAGAAATTTCAGTAAGCATTGTTCCCGGTGCCCTAACGATTCTACCAGCTCGCTACCTTCCTTACTTCATAGAATAGTAGAAGGCCCTCCATATTACAGCGACTGAAGGCCCTCCATATTACAGCGACTGAAGGCCCTCCATATTACAGCGACTGAAGGCCCTCCATATTACAGCGACTGAAGGCCCTCCATATTACAGCGACTTATACCGAATGCATATTCATTGTTCTCTATAAACTATTCCCCAGAAACGTGTTCAAAAGGATCCACATCGGTTATGCTATGCTATGGGTGCATTCTATTAGAATGGTATCAATGCGTTTGGTATTTGACTTGGAATGTATATCTCCAGACAACTGAGTAATCAGTCCTCAGCAGACGTTTGCCATTTTTACCGAAAATTCCAATTATTCCAACCTACATACAGACAACTATAGCACATGTATCTACTTCCATAAATCTTTGTATGTGTAACGGTCTTCCATACACTCTCTATATAAGGGTAAATGATTTGTGTTTTTAAATTTTTATGTATATGCAGAGTTGAAGAATTGGTGTAACCATGATGTTCTTGTTCTGAAGAGTTAGTCTTCTATGTCAGCAATGATTTGTAAATGTAGAATTGTATGGGACAATGTGTAGGATGCGTACTAGTACATACATATATAAACAAATACATACATGCATGTGTGTGTACGTACGTACGTATCTATGGATGCATGTCTTAGGCTGTACCCTGTGTACATTGACTATGTGCAAGGAACTGGGCAAAAGCACATTCGCAGAACTATTTGAACGCCTATGTACACACACGCATATTCTCTAACAGACACACTTTTATGTGCGTACAGGAAAACTAAATAAAACATCTATTCTACGCATTCGCTGTTCTTCCTGCCTTCCACAATTCATAGACTATATCTCTCTCAACTTGTCTCTCTCTTTAACTGTTTCTCTCTTTTTCATTCTAACTCAACTTATTTCAAGGTCAGAATTTCGTCAATTAAAATTTCATCAATTAAAATTTCATCAATTAAATAGATAGACTTGAAGTTACAAATTAATACATTTGTACTCAAATCTCTGTTGTATATTTTTAGTTATAATACAATTTACTCATTTCTGTTTATATAATCACATTAGACGTGACAGTTTTGAAGAAAACATTATTCCAGCAGGAATATTCGTACTAAATTATTATATTTAATACACCACAAGACAGAAATGAAGCCTTTCTGAAGACATCTCATGTCTTTCCTATTTCATGATTTTAATCATTGTATACTCATACAAACACGCAAACGCGCATACATAATTACAATTTACATGGATGTAAATACAGTAGTGTGTACGTTGATGTACATATGTATACATTGTATATTTGCTAACGTATTTATATGTATATTTGCTTACGATGTGTACATCGGTGTGTATGTCTACCTATATATAAATGCAATGATTAAACTGTTTCGACAGAGGAAGAGATCTAAATTTCCTACAGCTTGTTTGGCGTGAAAATACTTTGCAACTGTTGGATGTAGATCAGAAGACTTCTATACATTTCGACGGAATGGCTCGGTATCCAGTAACATTGATTCCAACGAGATATCAGTAGTTTCTTTTCACACATGCTATAGTTTGCATTTTCCTCCTCTCTAATCCATGCAAATTCCACCCTGATCCGGGTACAGATAGGAGTATTCCTATCCTTGTTAAACTCTTTTCTGAATGATTCTACTTTAAGGTTTAAATTTTTTTCTCACAACTTTTATATCCATGACCACAAAAAACTGCTTTTCCCTCTTAATTTCATGAATGACTTCACAGCTGTCGTTTCTCATTTTTAATATCAAGCAATTTGGACAGTGTAGATTTAGTTAATAGCCCCGGACATCCCACATCTATTTAAAATATCGTACGCAGCCATCTTCATCCTTCCAATATCTAGACACCCAGAGGGAAGCAAAGTGCAAGATATCTAGAAAGGAGAGTAATGGGTTTCATACACGGGTTAGCCTTCTCCTTGAGGGACGCCTGGACAATGTCCAAAAATTCCTTTATTCTCAGTGGGGTTACTGCGCCTTCGGACACCAACCTGTCTATTTCTACCTCAGATCACAGGACACTTGTGAGGTTTCTCATGACTGCTACCGGTTATATGGAATCTAGTACAACCTATTTCCTGCTCTGGTTGGCGATTAGTGAGGAGGTTGCTAGAAATCCAGCAGGATTGAAGGCAAGACCTGTCAAAAGGATGGACGAACATAGTGTAGGTTTAGCGACTATCGAACAATAGTACGATCTCTGAGAATTTCCAGGTTACGGCTTGCGTGTTGGAAGCAGGTCTCTAGAAGTTATCTCTGATGTCGAACCACGTATACTGGGAAAAGCATTCCACATTTTGGGGGATCTTTTGCTTGCGTTTGATATGTCACTCCTATGTTGCTGAGCTTGCGATCCCTGTTGCCACTTGCTCTGGATTGTCTTTGGATTGGGTCACTTGAGAGCAGAAAGACTGTGAGGTGCTGTGTAAGCCTTTACTGGACCTAAAATTTTAGATTAGGCAATCGCCAGTGAGGCAACCATCCGATGCACAGTCGCGTATGCGGGCGCCGCAACAATCATGGAAGGTGCGGATCCGAACCCGGATGAAGCCGACTTGCTGGCATTTTGCATGGACAGTGGTCAGGGATAGTCTTCCTCTGTCAGAGCGGACAGCAACCATCATAAACACAGTGAGATAGGGAGAGAGGGGGGGAGATGGAGAGGGAATGAGAGATAGGGGGAAAAAGAGGGAGAGGGAGGGAGAGAAAAAGAGAGAGAATTGGGGCCAGCGCAATGATGTTTAAAAGCTAGCCTTTCTTGTGACTGTAACCATACTATTTAAATGACTGTCTCACGGTCACGTCAGACAGAATCCTCATAGATTCGACACTATTCATAGATACGAACGAATTGTTTTCTCATCACTCTCTGCTTTCATCTAAAGCATGTTTTCACTTGTAAGATATTGCTTTCTGACAGTTCTGCTTGGAGCTTTTTAATTGCTTTGTTTTTCTTACATGTCATATCGTATCAATTCTATTTCTTTTGTCATATTTTTCCAGCCCGTAAGGAAATTAAAGCCGGATTATATTCCACATCATCACTATATTTTATTTATTCATTAATTCGCGTATTATTATTATTGTTGTCGGCGAGGTAAGACGTGTTTTCAGCGGTCCGTGAGTTTGGATTTTCTTGTGCCTTTTTTCAAGTTTCTTGACTGTTTTGTTTGTTTGTTTTCCGAACCCCTTTTGGTGTGCAGAAGGGGTTCTTTTGTTGAAAATATCCTCTTTTTAGGGGCGAATTTTGGACTTTTTGTCCATTAGACATATTTCTAGTTTTTCGTCTAACGAAAAACAAGATGGTTTCGAGGGGAGTGGCAGTGGCTGTACTGGCCGACACAAGACTTCCCGCCTCTGAACAGCACGAGTAGCAGTGCGAATATCACTAGCAGAATCACCACGAACATGGGAAATGAAAAAGTAAGTGAAGAAAACACCGCCGGCGTCACCACTGACATGAACACAGTAGACACAAAACAATGACGAACAAAGCGGCAGCAGTTTCGCCTCGGCGGTGAAACAAACCAGAGAGAGTTAATTCATTTGACTATTGACGATTTTAAAAAATGTAAAGGGTTTGTTGAGGAAGGAAGAAAATGATATTTTCCTTAACGCCCCACAAAAACTGATAAAAGAAACAGGAAAAACTGTAATCTACAGATCATTAATTATTAAAAAAGAGTGTAGAACGAGCAACTGAACAGCAATTAGAAATTGCGTTAAAACCTGTATGGACGAGTAAAACATATGTAACAAGAGAAAACCGCTTCGGCACTGTGGAAATACGCTTCGCAACGGAAGAAGAAGCAAAACAGCATTCCACAATACCACTAAAGACTGAGGAATTCCTGCTCGTGCCGACGTATCTTGGTCGGGGCGTCAGTGAATTAAAAATTGGGGAGGTGCCTCCCGAAATAAATATATGCTGGCTGGTGGCGGCTGTCCCCTTTGATATAGAAGATGAAAGGATGAAAGTTAAAGTCGACCTTTCATCCCCGAAAGAATGAAAGGCAAAGTCGACCTCGGCGGAATCTGAACTGAGAACGTAGCGGCAGACGTAATACCGCGAAGCATTTCGCTCGCAGCCTTAATCTTCTGAAACATTCGATAGAATAATACTATGTGCAAAACCAAATGTACGGCACCCTAGGCATAACACCAACATGAACTTTTAACTTGTCTGTTCAGGTCTTTCGGCGAGACTTGGAGTCAACCCTTTCAGCTCATGAAACTAATTGCAGCAGATAAAAAAACATATATTGTGTTTATTATATAACTTTTATCGCTCACCAGGTGGAGTACTCTTTTGTTGGTCCTTCAGTATACTATATAAGGGGGCTGGTTGTCTTCGCCTTATGCAGAGTCTGACCACTCCCTGTACCTACACCTTAGATCCATCATGGCGTCTGGTGTGGCTTTCTAAACAAGAGAATGTATTGAAAAGACATCCACATAGATTGCATGTCCAATTTGGACCACTTACAGCTGCAGCTAAGTTCTGATCTTTGTAGATCTAAAACCGTCTTCTGAGGCCTCAGTTAGAATTACAGATCTTATGGCATACACGGCATTGAAAGGTGTGCACAGATTTATAGGCAGAATAGTTGGTGGAAGTTCGTTTTTCATGGGTCCGCAAATGAGATTTGAGCGCAACAAAAGAAAAGCATGGTCTGTCGCAAACTGTTCACACCAAAAGGTCTCTGACATTCACCTCATCGATCGCAACATTCTTCTTTAAATCTCCCTTGAGTCTTGCATCTGTTAACCTGGCCTCCTGAAAAACCTTCACTCCACTTCACACACACACACAATCACACAGTATATATATATATATATATATATATATATATATATATATATATATATATATATATATATAGTGTTTCTGTGTCTATCCGTCACTGCTCGACTACCAGAGTTGGCGTTTTTCCGACCCCGTTAATTAGCGGATCGATAAATGAGACTGATGCAATAATTTCCAGGCTAAAAAGTGTGTAGGGGGCGATTAAATCGACTAAATTTCTTTAAAGGAGTGCCTCAGCACAGCCCTCGCACGGCCTCAGCACGGCCTCAGCACGGCCGTAGTCTAATGACGGAATCAAGTAAAAGATAGTAATAGTAATAGTAATAGTAATAGTAAAGATAGTAATAGTAACCTTTTTATTTTCTTGCAAATTTCACTTCATTCAAGATGACAAGCGATGTCTTATTCAGCTCCTCTTGTTACTCTCTTCAAAGCACGTTTTTCATGCCGATATCGACTTAAAGATGCACAATACCCAATATAAACTGCTTTCGCCTCAGAAGTTTCGGAGGACCTCCCTAGCAGTATGGGCAGAGCCGATTGCACTGAAAATTCCATAAAAGGTGAAAATAAATATAAGACGAAACAAATATAATTCATCAAGTAACAGAATAAATAATAAAAAAATAACATCGAAGTCACTTTTCTCAAAGCAGTTACTGTCTGTCGAACTTAGCAATAAAGGTCTTTGAACTGATCAGCAAATATTTTCCACTCCAGCCAGAAATAACTCATGCACTTTTGCAAGAATATTCTCAGAATAGTTCTGCAATCCAATATATACAATCCAATATATACAATCCAATATATACAATCCAATATATACAATTCGTTAAAGAATGATGATACTAATTCTATATCCGATCGACATTCTACTTCGCCTGAACTCTCTCTATCTCTATTGTTTTTTGCATCTGTCTCTCTTCAGGTGATGTCTGAAATTCAAATAACAATCCTTGATTAGTATTCACATCTTTAGAATACTCAGCTGCTTACTTGTTATTTGTACCACTAAATCCTAATCGTCGCTTCCCACTGTGAATCCGACATCACCATCCGACATCACCATCCATAACACCAGACTGGACCAGCAGTTTAAAGCGGACAGAGACAAAGTATGTAATTTCATTACAATATCGAAAAAAGGTTCAAGAAGAAATTCTAAAGAAATACCCTACAAATATAGGCGGCGAAATGGTTGTGGACGGTGAGTAGCATAGATGTTAGAGTGCCGGACGAAATATATAGAAAGAACTCATATTTGAAAACTATACGAATTTCCGACTTATCCATCTCTAAACAAAAACAGCAAAAAAAAAAACGATTTATACACACATTATAAAACGCAAAATGAGTTGGAATAAAGGAATAGATGTGTCAGCTTTCTAACAAAAAATTAAGATTATCAAAATATAATAATGGCGCAAAATGAGCAGCTGTCAAAGTTTACCATTTACCTTACTACAAATTTCATACTTGACGACCTAACAAAAGGAAGTAGCTACTTTCTCACAATAAAACAAAACTCCATCTTTCCTATGTGCATGACAAAAATGTTACACGTTGAACTTGAATGAAATCACGATTATAGACAACCGGAATGTGAACATCATTTATTGCTATGGTTGGTGTGCGTTCGTGTAACGCGAGTGTTTAAAGTACGGCAGCGTGTACACAGGTATCTTCTATGGTTTGTAGTTGTGTGTGTGTGTGTGTGTGTGTGTGTGTGTGTATCTCTGAATGTTTGTGTGTATGTGTATGTGTGTGTGTATGTGTGTATATCTTTGTGTGTGTGTATGTGTCAGTGCATGTGTGTTTGTGTGTGTATGTATCTCTGTATGTGTGTATCTATGTGTGTGTGCGTGTGCGAGTACGTGTGGGCTTGTATTTGTGTGCATCCGTGTATGCATATAGGCAGCGGAAACAGAATCCCTTCGGTGAGATATTTCCTGCCTTTCTGAGTGAGAAAATAGATTTTATTGTATTTAACATAAAACTTTGGAGAAGAGACAATCGTCATGGACAGGAAAACAATGACTTATTTAGAAGAAATGGCAGACGACGGAGTATCGCCCGTTGTTAACAGTGACGTCTATGAGATTGTCAACAAAGTTATCGACTTGTCACTGGCCTGTTTAGCCTAACAATAATCTGCATAACAGGCTTTTGAGGTGCGGAGGAAACGGTTAGAAAAAAAAAAGAGATCGTTTCATAACTGGGTCCGTTGAAAATAGTGGTTTAGAGGAGAATTGAGCACGTGTGAAAGCTGCGAGAAAAATGGGGGAAAGGAGCGGGATGGAAGAAGGGCTGTCAACCAGTAAATCACACAAGTTTCAGCCACGATTTAAAGAATGGATGTTAAGATGAGAGACGCATTAAATGTTAATGGGTTGTGGGCGAAGGGCGAGGAGAGGAGAAGGGAAGAAGGAGAGCAGGAGCGGATTGACTTGAGAAGGATGTGGAGTAAGATGTCGGAGGTGCTGCTGCCTGTTGGCGTAGATGAAAGGGGCTTTGATTATAGTAGTGGCGTATATACGTTGTATAAAAACTAAATAATACGTGGTCTGTTGCTATAGTAACAAAGCTAAAGCACGCAGAGTAAAGTCGCTTGGTACAGATTGACCTTAAACACTGATGTGCATGCGCACTAAATCTTAACGCTTTATCTTACTTACGCTGTTTACAGCAGTGCTTAGAAGGAACATGAGTAGCGTGTGTTCGTCGCATTGAACAGGACAGAGAAAGTTGAGCAAAGAACCTGCATCGAATTTTGCCAAAAGTTTGACGATACCGGCTCAGAGGCCTATGCAAAGTTTTCAAAAAGTTTTTCTTATTCTTGACACAATCAAGGAGATCGTGTGCAACTGAAACCCGAGTGTCTTTTTGATCAGCTAAAAGCAGTTTCGGCACAACCTTGTCAGACACGTGTCTCATACCCAAATCTTCAGTGATAATGGACTGAACTGAACCGTAACTAGTCTGCACATCCTCCTGATAGCTCACGGATTTCTCCTCACAGTTGCACGCACATCTGCGATGTTTTTCTCAGTTCTGTTGGTTGCGGGTCTCCCAGAACGTTTGTCAATATCGACATTCCTTTCGACCTTCTTGGAAACGTTTCAACCACTCAGACACTTGTGTGTGGCTCATGCACTCCTCTCCATCAACTTTCTGCCACTTTGCGTTGGCCTCTGAACAGGTATTGCCATGACAACTTTCTCTGTCATGGTCAATGCGACTATCACACACTATACACCTTCCCACCAAGCACTACAGCGGAAGTGAGATAGAACGTTGAAACTTAGTGCGCATGCACAGCAAAGTTTAAGATAAGTTTTTTCCCAAGTGGCTTTACTCTACGGACTTTAGCTTCGTTACTATGACAACAGTCCGCATACTTATTGATCAGACCTCATATTTAAGACAGGGTTTTAAAACTGTCGCCGCATCAAAAGAGACGATAGTGGAGAAGGAATTTTGGGTACGATAGAGAAGTTTGATGTTTGCCGGAGGATGTTATAGAAGATAGAAGAATTGATTGGGAATTTGGGGATTCCATGAAAACTGAGACACCTGAAAATTGTCAGAAATGATTGGAATGGAGAGAGTGAAATGGATTTGAAGGCGGAAAACGGAGTTATGGAAGGTGATTAACGATTTGAACAGTTCGATGGTTCAGGTGGTGTTGCCAATAGAGTCGTTGATAAAACTATTGTGTGTTTCCCCCGCATGGAGAAGGTACGGCTGTGACTACATTTAGTATCCATGAATTGGGCTGAATTCAGCAATTAAAGCATTGCAAATAAATCAGCATCGGCCAAAGAGACTGAGAGTTGACAGCGTGCAAATGAATTTCTTTTAAAAGGAATTTGTTCATTACAATTGCAGGCTGACTAAAAATGATTGTTATTTTGATAGATTCAGTAAATATGTCAACTAAAATGTCCTCATTATATTTAAGCAGGTCCATCCACAACAACATCTTACTTCATGCATAAGCTCGCAAAAAGTGCATCTTCTAATATACATCTTCTAATATAAGCACGGCAGCTTAACAATTGACGAGTAGTCGTCTTTCATGTATACTTATAAGAAACTTGAAAGATGTACACATTTCGAACTTACATGCAAATGTCAACAGATAGCCTCAGCTTTTAACGATACCGGAAAAACATGAATTATGTGCACAGCTCAAACAATTGCTATTGTTTTCTCTAAGGCCCTTCTGCAAAGTACGAAATCCAAGAGCAGAAATTTTCAAAATAAAAAGGTAGTCTTTTTTACTTCCTTCAGCCGTCCAAATGCAGCCAGGCTCAGGCATTGCCTTGTAGGGTTTTAGTCAAACAAATCGACCAAATACCTTATTAATACCTTATTATTTAACACACTCACCGATAAAGTTTCCACTCATTTACTTATTTATTTATGCTTTTAGGAAAAATATAAAAGTAAATGGGTTGAAACTTTACCAGTGAGTGTGTTAAATAATAAGGCATTAAAAGAGAATGACTCTCCCCAGACACAAGAAAATATGTTTCAACACACGAACTCACATAAAGAATCTTGCAAACCGAATCCAAAAACGAAATATATATATATATATATATATATATATATATATATATATATACATACATAAGGGCATTACTATACAATAATGCCTCACGTTATGAGGGACTCTAAGGTCAGACTACCATAAAAAACACATTTTTACCGAACGCGAGGAAATACAACTCTCAAAGCCAGCCCCTTAAAAACAGACTGAATTATAGATCATGATTTCGTAGTTACTGTAGTATTATACAACCTCTACTCGTCAGTATAATATGGTCAAGAAAAATAGCAGTAAACAGAGAATCAACATACTAAACGAACACTGTGTATCCAATATAGTACATAGAAGACTGTTCATCGCTATTTACCTATGTAAGTGGCGGGAATTTCGAATTGCATCTCGGTACATGTGTTTTTTTCTCAGAATAAATTCAGCACTAAATATATTCTGGTTATATATTTAAATTCAATAATAGGATGAATTCTTTTACAAGATATATATATATATATATATATATATATATATATATATATATATATATATATATGTGTGTATATATACGACGGTCTTCTTTCACCTTCCATCGACCAAATTCACTCACAAGGCTTCGCTCGGTGCGAGGCTTTAGTAGAATACACCTGCCTAAAGTGTCCCGAAGTAGGACTAAACCTGGAACTATGTGGTTGATAAACAAGCTTCTTACCATACAGTCATGCTTGGTTTCAAATTCTGGCACAAGGCCAGCAATTTTAGTGGAGGAGTTAAGTCGATTACATCGACCCCAATACTCAGCTGGTACTCACATTATCAACCCCGAATGGATAAAATTCAAAGTCGACCTCAGTGGAATTTGAACTTAAAACGTAAAAACGGGCGAAATACTGTGAAGCAATTAACCAGGCGTGCTATTCATTCTGCCAGCTCACCGAACCATTTTGCTACCAGCAATGATATTTTGCATACTCCATGTTGATATCAAATGTATATATATGCCTGTATGTATGTATGTATGTATGTATGTATGTATGTATGCATGCATGTATGTATGTATGTATGTGTGTGTGTACCTATGTATGGGCGTGTGTGTGAAATAATCACACACACACTCGCTGTTTGCATTTTCTGCTGTTTACGTATTTTTCCATAAATAGTAAGTTATCTTTGTCAGTTCTGTTTTTCCCCCCTCTATCATGCTTGGCATGATCTAGCGATGTAAAATGCAGATGTCTTACTCAAAGATGTACATAAGAAACTTACTACGACTGCTCAATAAACACTAAAGGATATCTAAACATTCATTTTTGTTTTTGTTTTCATTATAATGTGCTTATGTTTTCTAACTCCTGTTTATTCTCATAAAATGCGTTTAACTTTTGCATGCATTACTATCGGCTATAATAGTGTTATGCTGACATTGAGAATAAATTTTGGATGCAAGTCTGAAAATGTTTGAAGAATATTTTAAGAAAGAAAATGTTCTCAGTATCTCTTGTTTTGTTTATCTTTATTTCTTCTTTAGTTTCCTAGTTTAATTTTATGTTCTGCTTTCTTAAACCGACATCGGCACGTTTATATCATGACTATTCTAATAAATGTCTCCAGTTGGGACTCAAGGTCTATCATAGAAGAAATTCTTGAAAAGATGGTATTAGTTGATATCATCGGAAGTTATTTCATGGAAAGGATGAAAGTTGATCTCGATGCGATTTAAGCTTAGAATGTAAAGAACCGAAGTTCTAACGATTCTGTCTTCAAAAATATTTCATTTTGTCACTAGATTCAACCTACTTAGGCTTACCGTTTAATTTAGTTTTCTTGTATTTGGTGCTTAATTATACGTTGTATGTAAACAGTGATTTTTTTTTCTAGATTATACATTTTCGTTAATATTTTAAAACGTTGACCCGTGTGAATCAAAAAATAATTCTGATAGTGTCCCTTGTTCCCCTTTGAGTTCAAATTATATTTTCCCTGGACCCCTACTTTCGTTACATTATATATTTCTTGGTCCGTGTTAATGATTCTATATTTACGTCAGTGGCATAAAAAAGTCGAAATTCTGTAATACTTTCTTGGATATCAATGATATTTCTTTCCGCAATATCTCTAAGCTAACTTTTCTTTGATGATATCCATTACAGAATCAACTGAGTGTGTGTGTGTATGTATGTATGTATGTATGTATGTATGTATAACAAAAGCGGTACTGTCTTTCCAAGAAGGGAAAAATATAGGCAAATTTGTGGTTGAAAATGCACCTAAATTAGAAAAACTTGTAATTGTTTGAAATATATTTATTTATAAATATACCAATCTAGTTTCAACAATATGTTCTGTTTATCAATGGTAAAAATTTAGAATTATGAATTCTTTAACGAATCAAAAATCGAATCCGCTCGGGGAAAAAGAATTATAAATACACTGGATTCCAAAACACCTTTACAAGCAAAACTTCCTCCACACGACGGAAAGAGAATCACAAAAACTGTAAACCGAATCCCTTCTTTTACTATCTTCATTTCCCCCTTGTTGTTTCTCCCTCTTAACTCCGTATGACTGAAACTTTGATGATATTTATTTCTTGTCGATCACTAAACACTTTTGAACTTTCTACATTTAAACAAGTTGATGCACAGTTTTTTTATTATTGAGTGTTATGAACATTTAAACTTGTCAACATTGAAACTTTTAAACATGTTTTTCTAAGTCATAATTCTAAATTTTTACCATTGATAAACAAAAAATATTGTTGAAACTAGTTTGGTGTCTATGTAAGTAAATGTGTTTTAAGCAATTACAAGTTTTTCAAATTTAGGATATATATATATCTGCGCATGTGTTAATCATATATATATATATATATATATATACATGTGCGTATGTTAATCATATATATATATATATATATATATGATTAACATACAGTGAGGACGAGTAACCAACCAAAAACTCGAGTCCGTGTGTATCACGTAAGGCTAGAGACTGGAGCGATGACCTCCCCTCGCAAATACTAATCGGACAAAGACTGTATCGTTTGCCAGCTGGAGGAGATGTCTTCCTGGAACTATAAACGTCAGTAGCACTGTCCTGTATAGGACGCCACACTTAGCTGGCAAATATATGTTTAATTCCGTACCGCTACTGTTTATATCTAGCTCAGAGATTTAATATAACATATCTCTCTCTTTTACGAGATCAGCGACAGTTGGTCACTAGAAAAGTATGCAGTAATTTGCGAGTGGAACGAGCTTTCATCACTAGCTAGTGATTAACACGCGCCAAGGACGAGTAAACCACCCAGAAACTCGAGTCCGTTTGTATTACGTAAGGCTAAAGATGGGATCAATGACCTCCCCTCGCAAATGCTAATCAGACACAGAATGTGTGTCGTTAACCAGCTGGAAGAGATGTCTTCCTAGGACTATAAATGTCAGTAGCACTATCCTGTATGGGATACCACACTTGGTTGGCAAATATATGTTACGATATATATATATATATATATATATATATATATATATATATATATATATATATATATATATATATATATATATATATATTTATATATATATATACACACACAAATATAAAATAATTTACAGAAAACAGACTATAAGTTGTCATTTTAGTTCAAAATGAAAAAAAAAATGTTTCTACGTCTTGAGAACACAAGGAAAGCCGGCTGCTTCTACATGTAAGTATGTGTACATATACATGCACCCCCCCCCCCCCCCACACACAGAAACACTCACCCACACAAAAACAAACAGAAACACAAATAAACACTAAATCTATAAATATGCCATATTTTCTCCGACTTTCTCTCTCCTCCTCACACGAGATTGTAAAATGTTAAGCTTATGAATATTTCTGAGATCATCCCATGCGTAGATACAGAATCACATGAATAGGCGATTATATATCAATAAATATCTGTATCGCTATACATACAACGTCAATACTCTATAGACACAATGTAATATTAAGTCAGTGTATATTCAGTGTATGCACGCACGCCCACGTGCCACACGGAGGCATACGCACGCCCACGTGCCACACGGAAGCATACGCACGCATGCACACAATGATATGAAGACTAAACTAAGCAACTAAACGCTTAAGAGAGGACATTACTCGTGCATGTCTGTCATCTAACTTGAAACTACCGAGCAAGAGAGAGAGACAATTAAATTGCATTTGAAGCAAACGACATAATATAGAAATAAATTACATCAATTACACATATTTTGTTTGTTTCATAATCACAGCTGCAAATGTTAGATATTAAACTGGATTTGTAATCGCTATTAACGGAAAAAGGAAGGAAAGGGAATAAAAAGCAAAACGCTGTCTGACTCACACACACACACACACACACACACACACACACACACACACACACACACACACACGCACACACACACACACACGCACACACACACACACACAGCTGTAAGCTTGGCAAATTAAGACCGTGATATACGGTTTATCATCAATTAGCTAACAGAAAATTAGTTTAAATTCTTATTTAACCCATAGTGAGGCTACTGTGTAATGTTTAGAATTATTTTATTTTTCTGATTTATTCTGCGTTGTTCATATGAGCCGTCAAAAACACACTTATGCAAATTATGTCAACCAGTAAAGAAGCAACCTGAATTATGAGTGTTTTAATAAAGCTAATAAGCGAAAGAAAGGCCAGTGTATCTTTTCCCAAGAGTGGCAATACAGTACGGAACAGTGATAAAAGAAATATATATTTGTTTATGTATTCACATGCGTGTATATATATATATATATATATATATATATTTATATATATATATATGTATGTATATATACTTGCGTGTATGTGTGTGTGCATTCGTGAGTATGTGCGTTGTTCTTCTGAGCACCGTGTGGAGCAAAGAGTATCTACCTTGGATGAGGTCGTGAGTGGTGACGAAAAGACTCTTGCAATTCATCTGATTGGTTGAGTAATGAAGCGATTAATCAAGTAATCGATTATGTAGTCCGTTAATCAATTGACTGCTTGATCAGTAATAATAACAATCAGTGTGATATAACCTTTGCTGATATTTGTTATCAGCAAAACGCACATCCCAAGACATGACTTATACATTTCCTCTCATTCTCATAGAACAGCGTAAAACACAAAGCACAGACATTACTTTTAAAATTCAAAGCCTTAGTTAAACAACACACGTTTTCAGGTACGGAATGAGAAGTGTGTGGTTTACTCGTGATTGGCTGGGTTATACATATGAACAAGCGAGGGAACAAAAGGCAGGGTGTATAAGTTTAACGCTCAGAGAAAAAGGAAGAAATTTTTAACGTTTCTGTGGGAGCAATTTTACAGAAAGGAATGAGGAGAGAAGACAAATAGGGAGAATGAAAAATGGAGAGAAAAGAAAACGCATTTGGATTAGCGGTTGTTTATTATGCTGGAGTGACCGGCGACGTGGATAACAAGGGGGGGGGGGGCACCTGTGACCTAGCTAAAGAGTCTGCACAAGCGTGTGTATGTGTGTGTGTGTGTGTGTGTGTGTGTGTGTGTGTGTGTGTGTGTGATGATAATGTGTGTGTATGTGTATGGGCGAACACTTTGTACGTCTGAGTGTGTATGTATGTGTGTGGGACATGCATATATACATACATTTATTCATACATATATTGTACCAAAGGTACCATCCATTCTATCTAAATTCAGGACCAGGGTCTAGGTTTCAAAGGCCCACAGCTTTTCAATGCCCTGTCACAAAAATTAAGAAGTCTGCATAAGGTGGAAGTAGATGTCTTCAAAAAGAAACTAGATATCCTCCTATCCACAATACCGGATGATCCAACAGCCCGATATGAGGTGCAGACGAGGGCAGTGGAATCAAACTCCCTTATACACCAAATTGGCCAACAGCAGGGACAAAGGCACATACAGGAGTGGTGATTTGAAACACCTCAGACTGAGGAAATCAAAAGGACCATAGTGGTGCTCCAGCATGACAGCAACCACTTGGTTGCAATGAGTAAAAGAATATAAGAATATGTGTACACACACACACACACACACACACACACAGATATATACATCGATCGTCAGTCGAGCGAAACCATTGGTCACTCTACGGGCGGCCATATAATTAACTTCATATGTGTGTACACAAACACACATACACACACACATACATATATATATGTGTGTGTGTATATATATATATATATATATATATATGTGTGTGTGTGTGTGTGTGTGTGTGTGTGTGTGTGTGTGTGTGTGTGTGTGTGTGTGTGTTTATTAAAATGAGACAATAAAGCCAAGGCTGTGTGGAATTTTCAGGACTTTATAAAGAGGTTAGTCTTACAGCTTTTTCTGAGATATTAAAGATATCCCATCATCATAGACGATATGAGATGGTTAAATAGAGAGAAATAGTAGAGTTCTCTCTCTCTCTCTCTCTCTCTCTCTCTCTCTCTCTCTCTCTATATATATATATATATATATATATATATATATATATATATATATATATATATATATATATATATATGATGGCTGCCCCTCGTTATCAAGAGTGGCCATTGGACGGGGCTTAACTGTTAATGGTGTTGTGATCGAACGTGACCCAGCTAAAGATCTATGTCTTGTACAGAAATGGCAGCTAAAACCTTTACCGGTAATAGCCGGCTGTGGTTGTAACTGGGCTCCATGTACCTTTGCATGTCATTTAAGTCCTCCCGCCGATTTACACTACCTTACACATGACTGACAGATGTGATTACTATGGTGTGTAGCACCACCACCAGCGGCCTGGTTGTCAATCATCCGTCTCGCTTTATGACTACGAAGATGACTAGCTTTATTAAGGCCGGGTCTTGCACAGACACTGCATGTCAGCATCATAGGAAGACCCTTGCCATCTAGAAGTGCAACAGCGATGCCCTTTCTGACATCCCTCCTTACTTTCTCATGCGCAACTCGAAATTTCTCAAAAGTAGCTGTCCCCTCGTACACAATCCTTCTTCACCTGCTACGGTCAATAGTTATGCCCTCCCATGTGTCAGGAGAGATGCTAGCATCTCTTAAGGAAGCCTTCAGCAAGTCTCTATACTTCTTTTTTGGTTCATGTGGAGATACATGCATAGATACATACATACAACAAGAAATAATATTTGTCTTCTAATAGAAACAAAAGGGATAATTTAGATAAGTT
>NC_142929.1:1845000-1847500 GCF_046866305.1 Octopus bimaculoides
TGTGTGTGTGTGTGTGCATATACAGGTAGGTGTGCGAATTGTATCCCGAGCATGTGGTCTTGGGTTCAGTCCACTGCACTGCATCCCCAGTAAGTGTTTTATTATAATCCCAAACAGACAGCCAAAGTCACCTCAGTGTAGGGGGAAACTGAAAGAAATTCTGTTGTGTGTGTATATACACATATATATATATTTATGTGTGTGTGTGTGTGTGTGTGTGTGTGTGTGTGTGTGTGTGTGTGTGTGTGTCTTTGTCAATAATCCTTGACAACAGTGTTGGGTTGTATAGGTATCGGGGAACTAGCGGTTCGGGACAAGAGATCGTAGAATAAATACTAGAATTGCAAATAGCGACTGGGGTCAATTTGTTCAACGGAATATTTCAAAGGTGGTGGCCCAGCATCGCTGCAGTCGAATGAGTGAAAGAAATTACATATATATAAAAATGAGAATGTGTGTCTGTCTGTCTGTCTGTGTGAATCCGTAAAACTCGAGAACTACGCAACCAATTTCATTCAAATTTTACACATGCCTTACTTAGGGTTCCAGTTGTGTTTTAGTCAAACATTTTTAACTTCTTGCAGAGTTCGAGCCCACGGCAACATAATATCTCCTCCACTATTTAAGTATTACGTGTCAAAAGTGAAACAAAAACACTCCTGTCAAATACTTTCACTTTAAAAATGAAACTATTCTACTAACTGAAACAATCACATTTCGATACTGTAATGACAGATACTTTCAGAGAGAGAGAGAAAGAGATGTATATGTATACATATACATGTATATGTACACGTATATGCATAGAATATATATATATAGATATATATGCATACATGTATATGTATACATATGTGTAGATGTATATATATATATAGATGTACATGTAATATGTACACACACACACATATATATATATATATATATATATATACACACATGCATACGGATATCTATACATATATACACCCATCACATACATACACATGCACACAAACACACACATTAGTCATTTGTTTTCTTATCCAAAACTACGTCAAAAGTACTGAACGAATTTTTATGAAATTTGGAAATTATATTCTATGTATAACGGCCATAACTCCCATGAAAATTCATATATTTTTGATGTTGATGAAATTTTAACCCGAACATAACAGATGAGCATTATTTGTAATTCAACGGTACAGATTTCTGCAATGTGGTGCATAAATTGTCAAGTAAATGAGACGCATCTTTGCCTCCACTGATTCACTTGCAAAGTGTTGAGTAAAATTATTTCGTTGCAGACCTCCTTTGGGTCTTTTTATTATCACTGCGACACACATAGTCCCCAGTTGGTAACATTGATTTCAAGGCCCTCCTAGATGAGAGACTGGCATTCCACTTAATGTCTATGTTCCATGCTGGCATGGATTGGAGAGTTATTAATGTAGAAATATGGTATCGTAGCTACTAACAGTTGAGGGTTGCGTAGTCTAGACGGCGTTTTTAGATTTCATTATTCTCTTTAACCCGGTCAAAGCCGGGTATTTCTGCTAGTATATATATATATATATATATATATATATATAATGGATAATAAAACGAATGGTTTACACCTGCTAGCTTAATGGTAAGGCGCGGTCTCTTTCACAGCGATCGTTATGTATATGGCAAATGAAAGACGGCAGACGGAATATACGAGAATTGATGTATCACGACTATTGTTTCGACACATCTAGCATCGATCCCTCATGGCTGGACACTCAACAACTAGTTCAGGAACATCCGGCGGTGCAGATGTATCTCGTCGGGTGATAAATAAACACACCTCGTTAAAATAACAGTTCCGCAATGTAACTTCTCCTTTTGTAGAAAGAAAAGCAGTCGAACGGAGGAAATGTCCTCATTTATATTAGAAGATTTAAAACTTTTGATCTTCTCTATAAATGGAGATGTTTCCTCCGCTGTATTTATCACCCGACGAGAGGCATCTGCAGCGCCGGATGTTCCTGAACCAGTTGTTGAGTGTCCCAGCCAAGAGGATTCGGTGCTAGGTTTGCCGAAACAAGTGTCATGATTAATAATAAATTCTCGTATATTCCATCATCCGTCTTTCATTTGCCACACACACACGCACGCACGCACGCACGCACGCACGCACGCACGCACGCACGCACGCACGCACGCACGCACGCACGCACGCACGCACGCACGCACGCGTGTATGTATGTATGTATGTATGTATATATCAAAAATTGGGAAGGCCGGTTTATGGGGATTACATTGGTTTCCTGTCCATAAAGGGTCCAACTTTACGGACGGGAAGCCTAAAGTAATCCCGTAAACAGGCCTTCCCCATTTTCAATGCATACTCCTCTACATCTTAGAATGTGCATCTTCTTCGACTTTGTTTTTACAAACGATATATATATATATATATATATGCTGGATAGATACTATCCCTTAGTGGGTTGTACCCCCAACCCCGAACTCTCTCAAGTTATATATATATATGTGT
>NC_142929.1:1852598-1865098 GCF_046866305.1 Octopus bimaculoides
GAGAACCCAGTTTCCAACAAAACTGTTCGGCAGGAGCTGCACAGAGCCGGATTTCACGGGAGAGCTGCAATCAGAAAACCACTACTTTCAAAGACAAACGTTGCAAAGCGTTTAGAGTGGAGTAAAAATCTACAGAATTGGTCCCTAGAGCAGTGAGAAAATGTTATTTTCTTGGACGAGTCGTCCTTTACCTTATTTCCGACCATCGGCCGAGTATAAGTGTGGAGACAACCAACAGAAGCATTTGACTCAGACTGCCTTCTTCCAACTGTTAAACATGGTGGAGGATCTGTGATGATCTGGGGAGCTATATCTTGGAAATCCGCCGGCCCGATGGTTTCTCTTCATGGCAGAATTAATTATGAAGACTATTTAAGCATTTTACTTGATCAAATTCATCCTATGGTTGCGGAACTGTTTCCGGAGGGAAACACAATCTCTCAGGATGATAATGCACCAATTCACACAGCTAAAGTTGTTGCTGAATGATACGAGGAACATTCTAGTGAAGTCGAACATCTTATCTGGTCATCACAGTCTCCAGATCTCAATATTATTGAACATTTATGGTGCATTTTAGAAAAACAAGTAAGGAGTCAATATCCTCCACCATCATCACTACAAGAACTGGAGACTGTTTTAGCTGAAGAATGGACAAAATTCTTTTGGAAACAATTCAAACTTTGTACAAGCCTATATACCTCGTAGAATTCAAGGCAATCCTACTCCGTACTAAAATAAATTTCTTTGAAATTTTAAGGTGTTTCTATTATTTTGTCCAACCCCTGCATGTATGTATGTATATATATATATATATATATATATATATATATATATATATATATTATATATGGGAGAGAATATACAAAAAATAACAACAGACGAGGACAGGTGGTGTAAATAACAAAAGTATATATTAATATGACGCTCGGGAATACGGAAAGTCTTTGACGTTTCGAGCTACGCTCTTCAACAGAAAGAATACGGAGACAAGGAGAAAAACACGGAGAAAAAAAATTGAATAGTGTTCAGTCAACGGTCAATCATAATAATGGCCGATCATAACAATGACTGACCGGAAGTTAGAAATTCTTATTTCAGGAGAGCTAAGAAAGGGGGAGATAACAAACGGTGATCGGGAACGAGGGGCTGTGTGTGGGAGGTAGACTGCTGGTGATCTTGACGTATGTAGTGTGAAAATGGGGGAAGGGAGAAAGGGAGAAAGTAGTTGGTCAGTTGTAGTGTGTGCGTGGTGTGATGCGAGGGTATTGGTGTGGTGTGCGTGGTGTGATGCGAGGGTATTGGTGTGGTGTGATGTGAGGGTGTTGGGAGGTGGGGAAGGCATGGGTGGAGTGTGGGGTAGAGGTAGGGGTATGTGGATATATATATATATAATGTATGCATGTACGACTGTTCTATGTTTTTTAGTTTTTGTCCGACTTCGTTCACATGACATTGGTCGTCCTCAGGTATTAAAGATACTTGCCCAAGGTGCAACGTAGTAAAACTGAACTTGAAACTACGTGGTTTGGAGGCAGAGTTCTAATCCCACCACCCACGCTAGAATGAAATAACCGATCACTGCAGTTATATAAAGATCAATAGACAACAATGATTCCCCTTGAACTTGTAAAAGGTGTTGCAAAGTGAGAAATGATGTAAGGTCGGTCAAATCAGCTCCGCATAAGGTTCTGAACTGAAATCTCGACTTGAACTTCTTTCTCAATTCTCCATGGTTAAAGGTTGGGGATTAAATATGCTTTTGGCTTAACTCAATTAGCCACAGGGGCTACGTTCGAAAATAGGGTTATCTTGCGTCAGTTGAAGGCATCATTAAGAATAATATTAGTACTTGATTTGCTCTTGTACCACCGCCCAAATATGTGTGTGTGTGTGTATGCATGTATGTATATATGTATGTAATGCAAGCGTGTATGCATGCATGTATGTATATATGTATGTAATGCAACGGTTGTCATTTGTAATCCAGTGCGAAATGATATCATGTGACAATGTTATTAGTGTTTCTCTAGTCGCAAGAAGCTGCATCCCTGCTTCCAATCTCTCTCCCCCCACCATTAACGCATGGAAACATCCAGAATGTGACATCTGGAGGGAGGGAGAATTGCAACAGCAATGAACAGATACTTAAATTAAGGATTCTCAAACGATAAAAGAAAAAGTTAGCCTGAATAGCAATTGATCTTTAAGCGCTTGGAGCCAGAACAGATATCACAACGCAGTCTATCCGATGTTCCAACGACTTTGCTGATCGGCAGCCATATGAGTGTATAAAAGAGAACATGTATGTTCTCTTCTATTTAAAATTATTTCAGTTCTTGCAATAATGAAGGAGCTGGTTTTTAACGAATATAGAAATCTCTATCTTTGGAATATTGATGTCAAAAACTATGATACAGGTGCAGGAGTGGCTGTGTGGTAAGTAGCTTGCTTACCAACCACATGGTTCTGGGTTCAGTCTCACTGCGTGACACTTTGGGCAACTGTCTTCTACTATATCCTCGAGCCGACCAAAGACTTGTGAGTGGCTTTGGTAGACGGAAACTGAAAGAAGCCCGTCGTATATGTGTATATATATGTGTATGTGTGTGTGTGTTTGTATGTCTGTGTTTGTCCCCCCAACATCGCTTGACAACCGATGCTGGTGTTTATGTCCCCGTAACTTAGTGGTTCGGCTATAGAGACCGATAGAATAAGTACTAGGCTTCCAAAGAATAAGTCCTGGGGTCGATTTCTTCGACTAAAGGCGGTGCTCCAGCATGGCCGCAGTCAAAAGACTGAAACAAGTAAAAGAGAATATATATATATATATATGTGTGTGTGTGTTTATATATGTTTGCGTGTCTGTGCTTGTCCCCCACCATCGCTTGACAACCGATGCTGGTGTGTTTACGTTCCCGTAAATTAGCGGTTCGGCAAAAGAGACCGATAGAATAAGTACTAGGCTTCCAAAGAATATGTCCTGGGGTCGATTTGCGTGACTAAAGGCGGTGCTCCAGCATGGCCACAGTCAAATGACTGAAACAAAAGAGTAAAAAGATACACGTAAAAAAACGTCTTGCATAGTTTTGAGAAAGTTTTGCATATTTGCATACTTCCGGTTATATACTCTATTTGTTGTACTCGTGTTAGCTGGTTAATTTCTCATCTGAAAACCCAGTATCGTTTTCAGACTCTTAATTAAATATTTACTTACAAAACTCAATTACTTTTGGTATAAACGAAAATTTATGACTGGGGTTTAAAAGCTTAAAATTTTGAAGAATTTTGTCCGTAAACATCCAGTGTTTTCGAAGGGCAGCTTGGCGTGTGTGACGGTTTTGTTGTCTGTCCCAAATATATAAATATATTCTATCGGTTATATATATATTCTATCGGTTATGTTGCATTTGATAGAAGTTTTGATGGGAATATTCTATCAATATTCCTTATGTGGATGTTTATGTATAAGAGGGGATTCTCTTTATCCCTAGACAATCTACTTTTCTTTTTGATTAGGATGTATTACATACTCCTTTAATGACGACGGGGTAAGGTCACATAAATGTGTAGTACCATGATGTCATTATGAGGGCCGCTGTTGATCATATACTTGATGTTCTCCACAGAAATGTAACCTGATTGATATTTTTGGTTGTTTCAAGGGCTTTACTGTCTTTTTTATTCATTATTGTCCATTGCAAGCCCATAGCTTTCGAAGTGTGATGTGATTTAAAGGTTACGAATTCAAGAAAAGTTGCACATCACCATGATAATATTATCATCTCCAAGTCTTCAGGACACTTACTTATGCAAAATTCGTTTATTGGTAAGTTGAGCCTTTTACATCCTGATCTTCAAGGTTAATCCAAATATTCTGGGGTTGCCTTTTATAGCCAGATCTTCTTTAAGGCTAATCCAGTGAGTGGTTTTGCACGTGTGTGTTAGTGTATGTATGTGTGTATGCTTTTACGCCTGTCTTTGTCCCCCACCAATGCTTGACATTGTTGGTGTGTTTACTTCCCCGTAGCTTACCGGTTCAGCTCACTCCCTCCATCAAATCGACAATACCTGTACAGGTGCAACTGGGTGCCACATGTGAGATGTCGGAATGATCGCAGCGCAACGTGAAATGAAGTGCTTTGCTCAAGAACACAACGCAACGCTCGGTCTGTGAATCGAATTCACGATCTCGCAATCGTGAGTACAACACCCTAACGACTAAGCTATGCGTCTTCACTGATATATATATATATATATATATATATATATATATATATATATATATATATATAATAAAATAAAATGTAATCCGCGTTTCCACAAATTACATGTTTCTTAATATCATAGTCTATATCCCTGGGATAATTACAGTGCAGTCTGTAATATCCATAGACACTGGACGGATCATATTCATGCGTTCATTTCTTCGGGCAAAATAGCATCATGACTGGTATCGTCAATATGGCTGCTTTTATATGCATACTCGAATCGCTCCCTGTAAACGAACTAAAAGGATAAATGTATGTATATATATATAATATATATATTTTGTTGTATGGAAAATATGTAAACCCCAGTGATTGGCTAAGTGAACGATACTAGTTAGCATAAATGAGTATGCGCAGACAGGAATCATTGAATAAAGATATCGTGGAGTTCTTGTTGAAGATGCACAGTTGGAGAGTAATAAGAGAAGACCAGGAACGCTTAATATTATAACATTTCAGATATAACAGTAACGACGAGGAGTCGTATATCATATATAAATAGATATATATAGCTTAGGCATTGTGAGACTAATAAGCTGGTGTAGAAATCAATATACGCATGTTTAAGAGCGAAGTGTTAGACGAGTATAGAGCGGTGATAAGAAAGAGGGATGACAAAGGATAAATGATTATCTTATGGACTTCATTGACTTCCGGCTGTTTCTGCTATAAGATGCGGTGGACTCAGAGTTGAGTGTCTGAATAACACCTAATTTGCACTTCGTATTGGAGGCTCCGATGTAGCGCTAAGGTGTGATGAGTCAAGTATGAGTACAGTGCATCCTTTAGCAGAAACAGTTGTAAGCTAATGATCATTAGATAATCATTTATTTCTTTGTCATCTCTCTATATGAAGAGAGAGAGAGAGAGAGAGAGAGAGAAAGACAGAGAGAGAGAGAACATCATTTATTGTTTTTATTGTACGAGGAGATATTTTTTACGCATTTCTTTGTCATATCCACGATCAGAAAATGGAAAATGAATTCAGTCTTGGATTTAATTTCAAACCATAATTTCTACTTCAACAACACCCGTGTGGTGAGAAATAACTTGGGTGGGAATCAAATAAGGAACCTCCTCACACGCGGTTTAGGCTGCCACGCTTTTGTTGACGCTTCTGTTGCTGTTCAATTGTTGTTGAGTACTCCCTGTCAGTGTTCATCAACTGCACGAATGGCTTAAGGCAGTCCAGCTCTTAATTCAAATTCAATCTATCTAGGACCGAGTTTTAATTTTTCAAAGATTGTAGAATGTGTTATGAACATTTGGTCGCAGTTTCTTGCAGGCCTGCCTTGTATTTCAGTTACGTCAAAGATCTCCACCTTGTTGGTCTTAATTGACATTTGATATCACCAACTCTGAGTGGTACCATGAAGTGTCCATGGGTGTAGCTGATGCTGACGATAGAAGTGGTAATGCTAGTGCTGGAGGCGATTACAAGAATAATGATATATCTGGGAATGTTGCTATAGCTTGGTGTTAATGATAAACGTCGATAGTTTTAAAGCTGGTGTAACCAAGGACAACTTTGCTGAAAAGCAGCTTAGCCACGGTGTTTCCACGGGTGTATTTTCTCGTGCACCTTTTTTTGTGTGAAGAACACGTACTTTTTGGCTTGTGGTAAAGGAGAATAATTTTTTGTGTTAATGGTGATAATCATAGAGTTGGTTATGTTGTGATTGTTGTCTGTATTGGCGGAGTTTTTAGAGTCGGTGGTGATGCTGTTTGTGTTGGGGTTGTTAGTGATGACACTGATAATGCACAAAGCACTATTGATGACGTTCTTATTCAATTCACGTGTACCATGTTCTATAAAAGGGCTTCTCAAATGACGTCCATATGGTGTTTGGGGTCCATACGGCCTTTAGTGTCCATTTTATGTACGATTTTTGTGAAATTTGTGCTCAATAAACTAGTTATGCCTCTTTATTACACAAAATATTTCAACACTTGTTTTATATACAAAAATATTAAACGACTTCTAAAAATCGAATGGCTACGAGGCTCCATCAGAACAAAATAAGAACCAAGGAAAACTAGAGGTGAAATAAAAGCAAAGAAATAGTTGAGAAACACCATTCTATAGGACTATCAATTCAGATGCAGCACTTGCCTTGCAGAGTTTGTCAATTATTCAAGTTTGGTTGGTAAAACTGAACTCACAAAGACTTGAATCTACGAACAGGTGACTATTGAGTAAAAATAAACATCATCACATATTTTGCACTTAGTCTGTCCACCATGTTTCTTCGAAACATTGAGTGAGCCTCTTCTGCAGACGACTTTATATACATACACACACACACAAACACACACACACGCAAACACACACACACACACTCTCTCGGTCTGTCTGTCAGTCTGTGTCTCTGTTTGTCTGTCAGTCTCTCGCTTTCTCTGTGTGTGTCTCTCTCATACACAAATATGGATGTGTGTATGTAAGAATGAATGTATCTATGAAGGTATGTGTGTATATAATTTTCTGTATGTGATGTGTGTGTAAATATAAATATTTGCGTGTGTGTGTGTGTACGCAAATGTACCTGTGAGACAGACAAGATTGTGTTTATGCGTTTCTGTGCGTATATGGACGTTTGTACGTATGTTCGTTGTGCGTGCAACGTATGTGTGTTTGCGTACATACATGCATGCATGCCTGCACACACATGTATCTTCTAATGTAGCCGAAACTGGTGTGTAGCTATAAATAAGAAAACACCTGTTAGAGAAAATCCATGACAGAACAAAGTTTTAACAGATAATAAAATTAATAAAAAAGGAGGAATAAAACAGCGACGTTGAGATACTTCAGTGTGTGGCTGTCAATATCTTCTATGGTCTGTCATTGTAGTGTATTATCAATGAGAAAGAGAGATTAACGAAGAAAGGAACAGAGATATGTGTGTATGGGAGGGAGAGAGAGAGAGAGAGAGAATGAAAGAGGAAAGAGACACATATGGAAGACGGTATATACATGTTAAAAAAAATGGGTATTTATATATCTATATGTATATAGATAGATATACATATATACACATATACACATATGCATGTATGCATGAATATATATACATGTGTGTGTGTATGTATATATATATATATGTATATATACATATATATGGTTAAATTGATGCATATATTTATACATGGATAGAGGGATAGATGCGTAGATTTACAATTTTATACGTACATGCATGCGAACATACATGCATGGATGCATACCTACCTACAAACTTACATACATACATACATGCATACATACATACATACATTCACACATGCAGCAGTGAGTACATCGATGGACAGTTAAATAAAAGAACAACGTGGAAAAAATTAATACAAATGTGATACATTTCCATACCCAGGTACGCAAGCATACATACAAAAATACAGACATATTCATCCAATCATTCATTCGTGCATACATACATACATTCATACATGTATTATATATGATGTGTAACCGTATTCAACAAAACTTTTTTCTGTGAAATCTTTCAACATGACCTTCCCATGCAATGGGAAAGTCTATCGTCTTCTTGTGTCCCACATTAGTACTCATAAATACCTGATATAATTTACATTTAAAATCTTGTATCAGTATGTGCGTGTTTGTATTACATCTCATATATATATATATATATATATATATATATATATATATATATATATATGAGATGTAAACTTCCGGTCAGCCATTGTTATGATCGGCCATTATTATGATTGACCATTATTATGATTGACCGTTGACTGAACACTATTCAATTTTTTTTCTCCATTTTTTTCTCCTTGTCTCCGTATTCTTTCTGTTGAAGAGCGTAGCTCGAAACGTCAAAGACTTTCCGTATTCCCGAGCGTCATACTAATATATACTTTTGTTATTTACACCACCTGTCCTCGTCTGTTGTTATTATTTGTATATTCTCCCATATATATATATATATATATATGTATATATATATATGTTCTATTTGTTTCAGTCATTTGACTGCGGCCATGCTGGAGCACTGCTTTTAGTCGAACAAATCTTTGTAAACGTAGTACTTATTCGATCGGTCTTATTTGCCGAACTGCTAGATTAAGGCTATAGTAGAAGTCACTTGCCCAAGGTGCCACGCAGTGGGACTGAACTGGGAACCCTGTGGTTGAGAAGCAAGCTACTTACCACAGAACCACTCCTGCGCCTATTTATATAGGTCTGTGTGTGTTTCACTTAATCGTCCAGACTACGGGATATTGTTACACACCGCTGGTCACAATGCGCTTCCTCGCATTGTTTTAGATATCGAATGATGGCACCTCACTGGCTAGGCTGGCAGGCCATCCTTCCCCCCTGTTCAGTGGACTGTTCCACCGCACGTTTACCCATTGACAGTGGAATGGACTGGAGCCACGTGAAATGAAGGCCCTTGCTCAGGAACGCAGCGCACAGCCGGTTTGGGAATCGAAACCACCGTCTTGCTATTGTGAGCGCAACGCCCCAAACCACTAAACCACGCACAGGTACAGACACACAGACACACATGTAGCATACGTGTATTATAATACATGCTTTCATTCTTTTATCTGTTTCAGTCATTTCACTGCGGCCATGCTGGAGCACCGCCTTTAGTCGAACAAATCGCCCCCAGGACATATTTTTTGTAAGTCTTGTACATATTCTATCTTCCATTTTTGCCAAACCGCTAAGTTACGGGGACGTAATCACACCAACAGCTGTTGTCAAGAGACGTTGGTAGGTACAAACACAAACACACAAATATATATTTATGTATATATACGACAGGCTTCTTTCAGTTTCCGTGTACCAAATCCACCCACAAGGCTTTGGTCGGTCGGAGGCTATAGTGGAAGGCACTTGGCCAAGGTACCACGCAGTGAGACAGAACCCTGAACCATGTGGTTGAGAAGCAAACTTCTTACCACAGAGCCACGCCTGCGCCCATGTAGATGTGTCTATAAAATGTTTTATTCAGCTGGTTTTTACTTGAAACTGGATTTGTCGTCGTTTCCGGTTATTCCGGCATCAGTGGGGAACGTGAGACTCGGGTTATCAACTGAGCTGCGTTAATGAAGGTTTGTCGTATCCTATATACGTGGATTTATGAGTTTTTGTTTTTGAGGTGAGTGTAAGAGTTTCTATAGGTGAGTGTAAGAGTACTCGCGTGTGTGTGTGTCTGTGTGTGTGTGTGTGCGTGTGTGTACATGCAACTGGTGCAGAGACACAGAGGTTGAACAAGAAAGATATGGAGAAAGGAATGAATGAATTTGTGGGACAGATAGAAAGGCTGTCGCCAGTCACATTGATTGATAAGCTGAATGAGTGATGGACACAGCTGTAGATAAATGACAGAATGTGAAAGTAGAAAAGTGAGAGATAACGAACTATAGAGGTGCAGTGGGGGAGAGGGAGAGAGATGGGTAGGGGAGGCGAAAGACATTTAGAGAGAAATACAAAAGAGGAGGGAGCGTGGGAGGGAGAGAACGGAATGAAGATTACAGAGAGAGAGAGAGAGAGAGAGAGAGAGAGATGAAATATGTTTGCATCGTGTATTGTTTAACCCAAATCAGCCCTCGTTGAACAAAAACCTATTACCAAAGGCGTTCCGGCCATAACCATCACGCATTGTCCATCATGTCCTTTCTTTTACGCTTCTGTTGAATGTGATGAACTGGATGCGTTGATTATATTCTCCGACCAGTATAATTCTTTCTTTTTTTCTGTTTTTCTTTTTGTTTTTTTTTTTTGTTTCGAGATTGTTGAGTGCTAATTGACTTGTTTTAGTTGCATTGGAGGAAACTGTCATACGAACACCCTTGTCTAGAAATAGTTAAATAGGAAGGTAGGTAGGTAGATGTATGATTAGATGAATATATGAACTTATTGATGGACGGATGGATGGATGGATTGACGAATAGATGGATGGATGGGTGGGTGGATGGGTGGATAGGATATTTTGCTGGGTTGATGGATAGATGGCGAGATAAATCGAGTGATGAGAATATATATATATATATATATATATATATATATATATATATTCTCATCACTCGATTTATCTCGCCATCTATCCATCAACCCATATATATATATATATATTCTCATCACTCGATTTATCTCGCCATCTATCCATCAACCCAGCAAAATATCCTATCCACCCATCCACCCACCCATCCATCCATCTATTCGTCAATCCACCCATCCATCCATCCATCCATTATAGTGGATTTGAAGAATTATTGGTGTAAAGAAAAAACTGTGTAGGAGAGAGATGCGAAATTAAAAATATTTTTATGGAGTAGATTCAGAGAGAGATGGGTGCCACGGAGTATAAATGGAAGAGGAAAATAGTAATAATGGTAAAAGAGAACAAGAAGAAAGCAGGAGAGAGAAAGAGAGAAGAGACATGGAAGAGGAATTGAGTGAGCGAAAGAAAAATGATAGGATAAGAAGATAACAGAAAACGGAGAAGAAATAAAGAGAGGGAGAGAGAAAAGGAGAAAGAGAGAGAAAATAGAATAAATGGATAAGGAGCCAAAAAAATAGGTGAAGGGAAAAGTATAGAGAGGTGTGTGGAAATATTGAGTTTTATTGGAAGAGGAGGATGTAGAAGAAAGAGTAAAGGGGAAGCGAGAAATGGCGAAAAGTGTTTAATAGCGAGTGAGGAGAAGTGGGAGGGAGTTTGATGTGAAGAAGGGGGGGATAGAAATGATGGCGGAGAAGAGGAGGGAGATGAATACTGAGTGGGCTGGGTGTTGGAAACAAGAAAAAGCGCGCGCGCAAACACACACACACACACACACACACACACACACACACACACACACACACACACACACACACAAGTAATATACACACATATATAGGCACACACACGCATATATAGATATGACACATATATGCGCACACACGCATTTCTATATATATATATATATATATATATATATAATAGAGAGAGATAGATAAATAGATAGATAGATATGAATATATATTTATATATATATACATTATATATATGATAGGCGCAGGCATGGCTGTGCTGTAAGTAGCTTGCTTACTAGGCACACCGTTCCGGGTTCGGTCCCACCGCGTGGCACCTTGGGCAAGTGTCTTCTGCTATAGCCTCGGGCCGACCAAAGTCTTGGTGGACGGAAACTGAAAGTCCGTCGTATATATTTATGCGTGTGTGTGTCCCCCCACCATCGCTTGACAACTGATGTTGGTGTCTTTGTCCCCGCAACATAGCTGTTCGGCAAAAGAACCGATAGGATAAGTACTAGGCTTACAAAGAATAAGTCCTGAGGTAGATTTGCTTGATTAAAGGCGGTGCTCCAGCATGGCCTCAATTTAATGACTGAAACAAAAGAATATGAATATATACACACACACGTGTATTTCTTCTATCTTAATGAATAAAAATTCTTCTGATAGAATAAATGGGTTAATAGAAACCAATGTAGCAAAGAACACAAAATAACTGTGGTTAGCTCCTGTTTTTAAGGCAGGAACTCCTTGAAATTTTGGGTATTTGAGTATATTTAAGAATTTAAGGATTGGAGAAAACGCATGTTATAATTGCATACTTTATTCCTACATATGTTTCAAAGGATTACACAGGTTGTAATCCTTTGAAACATATGTAAGAATAAAGTATGCAATTATAACATGCGTTTTCTCCAGTCCTTAAATTCTTAAATATATATATATATATATATATATATATATATATATATATTGTTAGATATAGATATGCGAATATCTATATATACATGGATATATGTAAATAAAAATAAATATGTATATATATAATATATATACACATGTATATATATTTATATATATAAATATATATTTATAAATATATATCTATATATAAACATTTATATTTATTGATATATATTCATGTATATATAGATATATATTTTATTCTTTTCACTGTCCCAATTTCTCTCTCTCTCTCTCTTCCACCTCTCTTTCTCATATATATATATATATATATATATATATATATTTATATACACACACATTATGCACACACACACACATTCATTAGTTATGTGTTTCAGTAGAATTCAGGATCATCAACGCGTAGGACGCTAGAAACGGCTAAGTACAATAGCACAGGATTCACACTGAGTTACCCCCCCCCCAAAAAAAAACAACAACGTATGTGTTGATAGAATACTCTAGATACGTTAGTATCAAATTCAATTTAAACCGAGGTTTCA
>NC_142929.1:1870098-1875098 GCF_046866305.1 Octopus bimaculoides
ATGTATATATTTATATATGTGTGTGTGTGTGTATGTATGTATGTATGTGTATATATATATATAAATATATATACATTCATACAGATGTATATGTATGCGTACACATATAATCACAAATGTATATATTTTATATAGATGTGTGTGTATGTGTTTAGATATAAACGTATATGAGTATATATGTATGCATATATATATATATATACAAACACACACACACACTAATGAAGGAAACATGAAAAATGTAATTGTATCCATCTTAACGTAGACGTGTGTGTGTGTGTGTGTGTGTGTGTGTGTGTGTGTGTGTACCCATTTCACGGGTGAAACTGTACATTTTCTCAACGTATACATAGCAAACAGCACACCGTCCGTACGCCTGCCTCTGTGTGCGCATGTGTCCGGCTAACCCTACTTTGCGTAACTGTCTACATATATCTTCCCCAGTCATCTAACTCCGGAGTCTTTGGCTGCGAGCGGGTGACATTGTTTGCACGCATGTGTGCGTGTGTGTATGCTTCCATACAATGTATATCTAAGTGCCATAGTTTGGAGTCTGTGTATGTGTGTCCGTACATGCGTTATAGAGTTACACACGGCTGGTGTGTGTATATAGAAGCTATGTTATCTTCTCTTCGGTTAATATATGCATTGGCGTTGTATATTCTGTTTTAGATAAACATTTCCATGACTATTTGTCTAACGCTGACTCTATATCCGTCGTTCTCTCTCTCTCTCCCTCCCCCTCTCCCCTCTCTCTCAACCTCTCTTTCTCGTGCTGTCTTTCTATAGCAATAATCTGTCTGTCTGTCTGTCTGTCTGTCTGTCTATCTGTTTGTCTGTCTGTCTATCTATCTGTCTATCTATCTGTCTATCTATCTGTCTATCTATCTGTCTATCTATCTGTCTATCTATCTGTCTATCTATCTGTCTATCTATCTATCTGTCTATCTATCTGTCTATCTATCTGTCTATCTATCTGTCTATCTATCTCTCTGTCTGTCTGTCTGTCTGTCTGTCTGTCTGTCTGTCTGTCTGTCTGTCTGTCTAGCTATCTGTCTAGCTATCTGTCTAGCTATCTGTCTACCTGTCTGCCTGCCTGCCTTGCTATCTATCTATCTATTCAACAAGGTTTATGACTGTTTCTCGTTAAAATCTAATTAAATAGCAAGTTGGCTATAAATTCCTATAATCTTCACATTCAGTCTGACGGTATATCCATCAGTCTACCTGTCTGTTGGTCGTTCGGTGTAATTGTCTGTCAACGGCTCCGTCCGTTTTTGTTTTCATGTTAGCCTAACAATTATTCGCTGTTACTACAGCTTCAATGAGTGAGTCTCTTGCTCAAATATTCGTAGACATATACAGATATAAATATTTATACACAGATATATGCGTGGAATATATGTTAGCGAGGATTCATTGCGTAAATTACAAAGATCAATCTCTATGTATACACATGTATGTGTATGCATACATAAAGATATAATGCAGAGGTGTGTGTGTGTGTGTGTGTGTGTGTGTGCATATATATATATATATACATGAATATATGTATACACACACACACACACACACACACACACACACACACACACACACACATAGTTGTGTATATGCAAGCATATGTAACCAATAAAATGTAATTCTGTGCAGAAGAGGTGCTTTTTCACTTTACATGTGTCCACAATTATGTGAATACATACGTGTGTGTGTCTGTGTGCGTGTGAACATACACATAATATTGAACATATATATATATATATATATATAATATGTTCCTGTCAGAGTATATATATGTAAGTCTGCGTTCACATACATATGTATGTAAATGGAAAAGCACCGTCTCTGTACTGCATTAAATCTTACCCGTTTAATACGGTATTCCCATTGATTGTGCAAACACTTACGTTAAGGTTTATACCTTAATCTCAGAGAAAGCAGGACTCGCAATCAAATCTATACCCGACACACCTGTATATGAGTGAGTCGGAAAGACACTGCTTTTGTCAACCTTAACCAGGTGAATGAAAACAGTCTAGGTGAAGGAAAATACCCTCTAACGAAGCGTAAAAAGTCTATCTATCTATCTATCTACATGACACCCCCACATATTCCTATATATGTGTGTGTATAATTATATACGTGTATATATATATATATATATATATATATATATATATATATGCACACGTGCACTGACACACTAGCATATACAAATGTGTGTATATATATATATACACACACATGTATATATATATATACATATATATGTATATATGGATAGGATATGTGTATATAAATATATGAAGACACTTATAACGATGTATATATGCATACACACGCATATATATATTTGTACACATTTCTATCTATTATATACACATACATTTTCTCTCTCATACACACACCATACACACACATATCAACAATTCACATGCTAAAGATAACAGTGAGTTTGAACGTCCGTCCCGTTCCTCTCCGTTCAATGACCGTTATCTACACAAACCTTTGAGTAATCGTCAGAATTTTTCTTGTGAATATTTGGTCTGTATGCATTCGAAGTTTGATATAGAAATTGCAGACCTACAGAAACATATATATGTATGTGCGTGTGGCATGTGTGTGTGGTGTAGAGAGGGATGGGGCGATGGGGGAGAGATTTTATATATAAACAGAAAAATATATTTATTCACGATAATTAAGAAATGAATTGCTTTCGGGTGCTTAAGTTCTAATATATTATTGAATTGCAGTGGATCCAAAAGGAAGGGGTGGGTGGGGTCAGTTTGCTTCCCTTACACAGAATTGGCTAAAACAATCGTTTTGAGCAACATATTCAGAACAAAAGTAGAAATTTATCATCATTTTCCCTTCTTACCTTGGCTGTGATCAACTGCCGTTTTAGGAAGATAAAAAATTAATGAAATGTATAATTTCATAATTTATGAATTTTAATTAGATGAATACGAAAACATTACGAGGACTTGTTTACCTAAATGATTAGCAACATTGATTTCTATTAATCCAAAAGCTGTTGAGGGTTAATACTGGTTAAATACATCGATAGAGTGAGCAACACGGGAAGAGGAAGAAATACAGACGCCCTAAATGTAGACACACGTGCTTTTCTTGGACGATTTCTTTCTTTCCTCCGGACGTTTGCTCGTTCTGACGAAGCGCCAGGCTCGAAACGTTATACCCAGCTCTTTTTTTCTATCTTAAACTGAGCGTCAATCTAATACATTTACTCTCCACACCCTCTTAACATTCGGTGTGTTGTTTTGATTTTCATTTTCGATTTGCCTACATGCGTGTGTGTACATATATACCTATATATATATATATATGTATATACATACACATACACACACACAACGCATGCATATCAGTATATACACATACCCCTATATAAATGTATTTATACATATAAAAGCTTATATATGTGTTTGGGTGTGCCTGTGTGTGTATAAGTGTGCATGTATATATATATACATATATATATATATATATACATGCATATATATATACATATATTCTTTTATATATGTGTGTGTGTGTGTGTATATATATATACATACATAGACACATTCAATGTATATCGGTGCGCACAGGGCAAATCAACAGTTGCATAATTAATAACATAATGAATGGGACCTGTTGAGCTAACAAGCCTCAATCTTTCTTGTGTCACGTTTTAAGGGGTTATTGAGGGACGACTATTTATGTGTGTATATGAATGTCTAGATATGGAGATATAATCGTATCACCATGCTTATCAATACAACTATGCGTATATATATACAAACACATTCACACATATAAATGTGCATATATTTGCATATACTTAAACGTATATACACTTAAGTATTTAAAATATCATAGAAAATATAAGAGGGTTCAGTAAAATAAAGCGGTAATCATGATATATGGACACGAATGTGGATCTTGAGGCCCGCGCGTGCCTTGCAAACCTTTTGGTAAATGAGGACTCAGTTTACTCGAGTGATTGTGGGTCATTCACTATGTGTTTTCCTGAGTGGGCCAAGGCCTGTGTTTTCCTGAGTGGACGGCAAGACCTCAATTACTGGTAAAGTTTGCATTTAGAGGCCAGCGCGCCTTAATGCTTGCACGATTTTGGTCCCGAGGTTGGAGTCGACTTTCATCAAATCTTTGCAATAATGAGAAACAAGATTGGCATCAGCCCCTGCGTTCTGACGTTTTGTTTCCTCAGGAAGGAAAGGGAATTTTGTATAGAATTGAGATTGTCTTTTAGTTTGTCTTTGAATCGCAAGAGTGCCTTTCAACAGACCTTTCTGTTGGTGAGAAGGGATAATTGTTGGACACCTTGCGGAACAAACAACAAAACTCGTCATGGGGCTGAGGAATTCACGAGTAGTCAATGGCCATCCAACAAAAATGTCTATACATTTGTATAGTTTTTATATACCTTTTTATACTCTTAGGTATTAGTATATTTTTACTTTTTTATGTATTTATATATATGTATAGGGCATGGGGAAGGCAATCCATCTGGGAGAAGGAAAACTTTGATATAAAACCAGGTTTGTGGGTTTTTGAATGCTGACGATCCCATTAGTTGGTATTCTCGATCAGCATGTACTTATATATATGAATATAAATATGTATATATGCACACACACACACACACATACATGCACACTGGTAGACATGTTAATAAACATACTCAGATATATTTCTGTGTAGATATACCTGATTACTAATGAATATATATATATATATATATATATATATATATATATATATATATATTAATAATGTATGTATATAGTCATACACACTCACACGCACCTATATACATACATACTCGCGCAGACATATAGATACAAACAACCATGTAAATACTCCCGTCGAAATTAAAGTTGCATTAATGTGTACAGATAAATACCTTCAATCAAAAACAATGAGATATACAATTACAAAAGAAAATAAGAGGTAGAAGCGATATCAGATATAAAATG
>NC_142929.1:1880098-1897598 GCF_046866305.1 Octopus bimaculoides
ATATATATATATATATATATATATATATACATGCACACATATACACATATATATATACATATATAGCAAAATTAACAGTTACTCGAGGTGTACACACACACATACACACAGTGGCCCAAGTAGGTTTACAGTTATCTCGTAGGCACTTTATGATTCTTTTAAAAGATTTTATTACGTTTAAATTTCTATCTTACAAACTTAAAAGGGAGTTTGAGAAAATTAACTCAGCATAGAGTAATGGTTTCATATTTTTTTTTATAATCAAGATCTAAACTGTTAATATATGAATGCTAAAGAGATAGTTGTATAACTGTAAACCTACTTTTGGGATCACCCTGTATATATAGGTGCAGACGTGGCTGTGTGGTAAGAAGCCTGCTTCCAACTACATGATTCTACTATCAGTCCTAGTGTGTGTGTGTGTATGTATATATATATATATATATATATATATATATATACACATACATACGTGTGTGTATGTTTGTTCCCCTATCACAGCTTGACAACCAGTGTTGGTTTCAACTCACTGTAACTTAGCACTCCGGCACAAGAGACCCATAGAAAAAAATACTAGGCCATAAGAAAATAAGTTCTGGGGTCGATTTCTTTGAATAAAACCCTTCGATGCATTGCTCTGACTTGGCCGCAGTCAATTGACGGAAGCAAATAAACGAAGTACACATACATACACACACACACACACACACACACACATACGTATATACATACACACATACATACACACACACATACATAGGAGCATTTACTCACATACATATTCTCATATATGTCTTAGTGTGTGTGTGTGTGTTATCGAGAATATCTTGACGCATGTACACGTGGATAGCTGTTTAATTATAAAATAGAAAGACTACACAACTTGTCTGTCAAGCTTTGGAAAGTAGGCGACACTTTTTCTCATCATTTTATAAAAATATTTATTTTTTCTTGATAGTTTTTGTTTTTATTAGCTATTCGTCTTCCTGATATTCAACCGAGGTCAACTCTACCTTGTGGGTAGATGAAGTGCAGCACCAGTCGCCTGCTGGAGTCGATATAAACATGTAATCCGTGTACTCAAAATTGCCCGCTTTTTTGCTTTTTTTCGGAAGGTGATAGAATATTTAAACTGCCGGACAAAATGCCTTGTGCTCTTTCTTCCGACGTTCTGGGTTTAAATTTAGCAAAGAGCAATGTCTATGATGATTTCAAAACGACAAGATAAAGTTCAATAAAATCATGGGGCCAAATGTGCTTTCCCGGTCCGACAAAACTTTTAGCCCTGTACCTAAATTCTTCTTCTTGTAGTTCTTTTTGTAGTTCTTCTTCTTCTTCTTGTAGTCGTTGTTGTAGCTCTTCTTCTTTCTTCCCCTTGTTGTTCTTCTTTCCTTTCCTTCTTCTTACAGAATGCGCAGAACATCGACAAAATACCTTACAATCAATTTCATTTAGTTTCAAATTTCGAATCCCCTCAATGTTGTCTTACCTTTTCATCCCTTAGATATCGATAAAATATTTCACCAATCACGTGTTATTGTCAATGCAGTCGAGTAAATCCTTTTTATTCAACGTCTCATCTCTTATGATTTCTTAGAAACGAAGAATCGCTAGGAAGTCTATATTTGTTCTGTAACTTTACATTCTGCTTTGAATTTCCACCAAGGCCAGCATCACCTTTCATCCCTCGCCCCAATATTGATGAAATAAAGTATATGCCACGATGTGGGGTCGATATATTGTGCCTATGTTACAATATGTCTTTACTATTATCATCATTATTATTCGAATGTTTTGAGATAACCAGAAACAGTATTGGGTGCCATACCTCTATCAACAACAAAGGACACGCAAAATGGAAATTCTGCAGGGGTTGAGTTTCCCTCTTCTCTATTGTTCAGCTTATTTGTTAACCGAATATAGCAACCATTTTCTTATGGAGCAAACGAAGGTTTAAGTTTATTAGACTATATGCACCACCAAAAGCAACGATAAAATAGGTGTTATTTTGTCTCTGAAGTTGGGATCATGCTGGAGCACTGCTTAGTGTTGGGAAACATTATTACAAATATACGTCCACTCCCCATCTTTGTCTTATCTACGTTCACTTCGATAAAACATGTATGTATGTGTATGTATGTATGTATGCATACATTTATATATATATATATATATATATAAAATAATAATATAAATAATATATAATATATGCATATATACATATATGTATATACCTACATATATATGTATATATACATGCATATATGGGTACAGGGCATAAAAAAAAACGTAAAACACAATGAGAAACGAAAATAGAGAAAACACTTTTTTTCGAACAACGAAAAAAACAGAGAGACGAGACATGAAACATGCATATAAACATACATACATACATAAATACACACATTCATATCGTTTTGGACCGTTGAAATCTACGAGTTTTTTTTCGTTCTGTCTCTATTTATTTTCCCTTATACCTTTCTGTTGAAGAGTGTAGACGCGAAACATAAGACTTTTTCATTTTCCCGAGAGTCAAGCTAATACACTTGCTTGTTGTTCATACACCTGTCTTCGTCTTATGTTTTTCTATAAATTTCAATCACACACACACACACACACACACACACACACACATACACAAAAATATATGCATATACATGTATATTTGTTTGCGTATATATGTATGTGTGTCTTTCCATCTGTTGTTTTCTACTCATTCCTTTCTGTAGAAGAGCGTAGGCTCAAAACGTCACAGACTAAGTGTCAAACTAGTACACCATGTTTGTTGTTCCCTCACCTGTCTGACTTTTTTGTATAATTTGGAACAATGTGTGTGTGTGTATATATATATATATATATATATATATATATATATATATACACACACACACATACATATGTACACATAAAGAATATATATGTATGTATGTATGTTTGCATATATTCTTCTCTATTACTCTATTATTCTTGTATTTGTTTGAGTCATTTGACTGCAGCCATGCTGGAGCACCGCCTGTTAGTCGAACAAATCGACCTCCCAGGACCTGTTCTTTGTAAGCCTGGTAATTATTCTATCGGTCTCTTTTGCCGAACCGCTTAGTTACGAGGAGGTAAACACACCGACATCGGTTGTGAAGTGATAGTGGGTGAGTGAGGGACAAACATACATGTTTAAGCACTCTTATAACAAAACTGCTCCCCACTACAAACATGAAATATATGTACACATTTGCCTGTGTACATATTTATATATATATGTATGTATGCATGTATGTATATACACACACGCACACACACACACACTATATTCACATATGTATATATGAGAGTTATGTGCATAGCCGCATAAATGCATATTAAACAAGTATGGCTTGTTCCAGTGTCTAAACTGACCGCTGCTTCGTTTTGGTTGTGAGGCGTAAGTCCTCTCATCAAAATCGTTTTAGCTTTCATCATCCATTTTGTTTTCAGGTAAAAGTATCTAAGATTGCATGATGTAGTGTTTCTCTCTAGTTTATTTATTTATTTTTTTTAATAAAGTGTGACTTGAGAAAGTTTTGCCTGCTAAGCTAGCAAACCCACTAATCACATAGTTTCAACAATGGTTCCTTGATCAATTATTTACTGATCCGGTTTTCGCTTGTTATTCAAGCAACAACTGTTAACATGACATGGGAATCGTCCACGAATGCTTCATTTATGTAAGTTCTTTGAGATATCAGTTGTCTTGGAATCTTTATTCTGTTACATATTCCAGTCATTGGTTTGCGACTGTGTTAGTATACGGTTTTGAAAGGCTTAATCGATCAGATCTATCCTCTTGTGTATATTAAATTTAGTACTTATTCTATGGGTACTTTTAGCCTTATATCAGGGTACTTTTTGCCTCATATCAGCAAACAGACCAAATTTAGTTGTCAAACGTTGAGAGGCAAACACAACCCCCCACCCTCATCACCACACATAAATCTCTTTTGGTAGTCTTTTGTGGCGTAGAAAAACGATTCCACAATTTCACACTGAACCATCAGCGTTAATGATATGTTTGTAGTGATCAAATGATTATGACTTATCCGTCTCCCCCCCCCCCCCCCCAAATCGACAGAGCCCTGTAGAAGTCGAAGTGATCGCAGAACCACATGAAATGAAGTGCTTTGCCCAATAACACAACGCACCCCTCGCTTCGGGAATCGAAATCACAATCTTACGTTCGTGAGTGGGACACCCTAACCACTAAGCCATGCGTTCTCACGCACAAACATATACATACACGCATGAATGCGCACACACATACATATTCCTGTTTGTGAATGTATGCAAGTATGTGTGTGTGTGTGTGTGATACATAAACACACCCGTTTGATAGTGAGGAAAGCGTCTTTTGTTTATCCTCCTTTAAATCTGAGGAAAGTCCTTGTGGTCCCAGGTATTATTTGTAGCATATGAATTAAAAAGTTGCGTTCTCCCCACAAAGGCCCAAGTTCTGTTATACTTCATTCCAGGTGAGTTGGAGTGCATCTTGTTCCAATAATAATAATAGGTATGAAACTGAATCTATATATTGGACTAAAGATTTTCAAATACCCTTTCAATAGTTCATAGACACCTTTCCTCCTTATTTCGCTCACAACATTGAGGTCTCAAGTGCACCGGATTTCCACGACAGACCATATTCATTTTTGTGGTCCCTCACATCAATATCTGTTTGGTTGAGCTATAACTTGGTGGCTGTTGAAAATCTGAAGTTCCACTAATATTCTTTTGACGTCTCGATCTCAATATAGTCATCTTCGTCTCTGATGGTAACTTCTTTCTTTTCCTATTCGATGTATGTTTAATGTCTTCTACACAGTTTCTGTTGACCAAATTTCACTTACGATGCATTAATCAATTCGATGCTATAGTAAAGCTCTCAATTCTAAATGCCACACAGAGACATCGACACCAAAACGAAATAGTCGAAGAGCGAACTTAACTACATAGTCATGTCTGCTGCTTCGTGTGTGCGTGTGCGTTTTTGTATGTGTATACATACACCATACTCTCACAAACATATATAGAGGCTTCAGCACAATTTCTGCCCACCAAATTTCCTCGCAAGGAATCGGTCGGTCCTAGGTTATGGTAGAAGGCTAAATACCTGCAATGGTTGCGAAGCAAACTTCATTACCACTTAATCAGGTCTGCGTTTACATAAGACCCGATCACATCCCCTTTCTGTTTGCGAGATTAAATGACTCACAATGACCATGCTAAAAGGGGTTTATTGCCTTTTAGCTTCAGGTCAAATCTGAGTGAAAAAAAAAAAGCCATCATCAAAGGCACTCATAGTATGAGCCGGCTTGTTTCATTCATTCAAGATCATTATTCATTATCTTTTTTTTTTAATCGAAACAGTGGATCTTTAACTACTTCATTCGGTGTAGCCTGCTTAGCTGAAGGCATCAAGGAATATAAGTGGGTAGGTTTAACTGCTACAAATAACAACTTAAACACTCAATTTGAATCTCCTTTTTTGATGTGTGAAATTATTTGTTTAGTCTCAGCTCAGTTTCACAAACATATTTAGGGCCAAATCTAACGGACATTACTTTATCATTAATTCAGACATTGTATATTATGTATCACGTCATGCTATCTAGACTTCTATTTTTATGTGAAAGATTTGATTGTTATTTCTAGCATATTGTTCATTAAATTGGTGGAAATATAAAAATGCAATTTTAACTGCCGATTTAATTTCGTTTGACTGAATTATGAGCGCAAATGTGGGTCTGCTTGTGCAGTTTCTTCCCGTATCACGAATTCGGCAATATAAAGACCAAGTATGTATCGCAGTTAATTTACTCTAGGATATCCTTCTTGTACATACGTATAGTTTCATATCATTATCATATTTTATTCTAGAGAAATGGTTCTCCATTGGGGTCCAGATGAGCTTTGGGATTCCACATGACCCTCGGGGATCCACATGAAATTTTGTTATTAAATTTTACGTGCAATAGATTGCTTATACTTCTACAATACAGAAAATATACAATTCCTAATGATATTTAATTATAGATATGTGATACTTTTAAACATCAAATGGCTATGAGGGTTCACACGAGTAAAATGAAAATCAAAGGAGGCGGGGCGGGGGTCCACTTGGTAAAAAAATGGTCGGGAACCACTACAGCACATGCTGAGTTCTGATCCTACCGAAGTTGTCTTTGCTCTTTCATTGCGCCAATGAATATAAACTTCTCCAAGTAATTATTCGGGATGAATACAATCACATCTCTTCTGTGAAGGTCGAAAAGAAACAAAAAGAAATACAGTCCAAATAAACAAACAGACGCGGTTACTTTTAATGCAATGTATTCATTTAAATCCATCATCCTCCGCCAAAGCATTTCCACGATGTACCTCAATGACCCAATCACAAATCGATGAGTTAAACCTCTTCTCTTTTATATCGATCTCTGGTTTTTAGTTCTTTGCACCAGTTGCTGTTACATTTAGTATTATCCAGACACAAACGTTGCCCGGTGCCTGTACTAGAGATTATGAACCTGCACCGGCCCGGACCATCTATCTTGTCCAATGTAAATGGATACCTTAAGTAGTTAAAGTTCAGAGCTGTAAGCTGTGACACTACGATATAATTAACGAGGTTCCTTAGTTTTCCACTAACAGCACTCTCTCTCTCTCTCTCTCTCTCTCTCTCTCTCTCTGACGATCAGTATTGGCACACACACGCACGCACGCACACAAGTCAAACGCATGCGTAAACAAACCACTACAGACAATCTCCATAGACATCCAATACATGCACACACTTAAACGTAAACAAAACCCACATACACACAAACATATAGGCACACACAGAAGCGCACACACGCACGGGACACTTGCAGTCTTCTTGTTTCACGTTTTCTTCTTTTTCTTCGTCTTCTTCTTCTTTAATTACTTCTTTTTTTCTGCATTTCTTTCGAAGCATTCCTCCTTGTTTTTCTTTAACTTTCTTTAAATTCATTTTTATTTTTCTTATTTCTTCTTTTTTTCTTCTTCCCATCTACACGTTACTTTTTTTTTCAACTTGGTGCCACTGTAATAGTTCAAAGCTGTTTATAATTTTAGTTTTCCGTTCTTTGTTCCGGCTGTGGCAGACTTTGCTGTTCTTTCGGCTTCTGTAAATTTAGCCGGAGTGGTTTACGAGCGATGGTGACATGTGACCGAACCTGAGGTTCGGTTGCGTAATATTTACACCTTGTCTCTTGCTTTCGAAGAAAGGTATGAACTTCACATCCCTCTCCTCCTCTCTCACCCACCCTCCTTCTCTCTCCCCTTCCCCTCTCTCTTACCCCTCTTTCCGCTTTTGCTTTCAGAGGTAAAAAATCACGATTTTCATGCAATATATTTATTTTCTTCCCCGAAAGTGTAAATGTAAAACAAGTTATATCGTTCAATGTCACTTTAAAATATTAGCTCCAAAATCATTTTACAAGCTTCAGGTTGCAACGAACGAATGTCCTCCGGTCCATAACGGAACATTAATTGTATTTATAAGAAAATAAAAGTTCAACTGCTTTTCCGTGTTTATTCTGTACCTATATATAGGATTTGTCGTTGGGGATAATTACGACAGAGCGACTTCTTTTCACTCTTTATTTACGACGGAATGCCCCCGGAAGATCTTTTCTCTTTTATTTTTAGGTAAACCAACTGAAGTACTTACTTGGAGGATCAGTGTCATGTCGAGAAACAACGAAATGCTTGTAAATTTGAATTCCCATTAATGTTTGCTGAATGAGAAATTCTGTAAATGTTTGACTAAATTTTAGATGGTCTAACACTTCGGATTTAATCATAGGCAAAATCGTGTTCGATATCAGAAAAAGTGACCTATCACCATTTTTGTTTGTCTCCCTGGAAACTGTTTAAAAAATATCTATTCCGGATTTGCATTATTAAAATATTTACGCACAGTTAAGCGACTATTATTCCTCCAAACTTAAATATTCACAAGATCAGTGCTTACGATTCCAATAGCTTTGAGTAGGCGATAACGTAATACTAAGCGACGGCGATCGTATCAGAATATATAGATTAAACGTTAGGATATTGTAAGTAACATCGTCTGAATACTTAACACTATTGAAAGATAAAGAAGGCTATTTCAGGTATAGTCACAACAAGATACAAGGTAAAATGACCAACCATTCAACTGACCAGGATAGTTTCTTTTAACGTTCCTAAAAAGAGGTGTAAAATCGTTATTGGCTGTAATTAAATTCCACAGATGACTTTGCCCGTCACTCTAATCGTTTTATTAGAAGTTGGTATTGATGATGGTGACGATGAGGCCAAAAGTTGTGAGGGGAAGCGGGGCATTTGATTCTATCGGTATTAGCACTTATCTGGTACTTATTTTGTCGACCCCGAAAAGATGATAGGCTAAGTTGACCTCGGCGAAATTTGAACTCGGAAAGTAAATCCGTTCTCGCTGCCTTAAACAAAATCTTAACTCTTTCTATTACAATCAAAAGTCCTGGAATTTCGGTTTTGCCTGGTCGATTACATCGCCCCCTGTACTTCACTGGTATTTATTTCATTGAAAGGACGAAAGGGTGAAATGCAAAGTCGAATTCGGCAGAATTTTGTACCCTAATAATAAACGTTTATTTACCAAAAGGCGAAGCTGATAACAAGGTTGATCGATATGCAGTCAATCATAATTTTCCTTCTTGTAATGGGTTGAAGGAAATTAATCGATTGTAATAAAAATAGATGGCTTTCATTTATTAAGTAAAAAAAAACAAAAAAAACAAACAGTGAAATAGAAAGATATTTATTGATGGAATTGAAACCGGATAGCTTAGACGTTTCTCTTGAGAACTTGAACTGACACTGTTAATAGGAAAATGTCAGTGAGCTTCTGATGTGCTTTATTTGTATGATTGCTGATACAGCAGATCCTACGGTAATCGTTGTTGCTTAGCGTTCAAGTTTTATGCGACTAACATGATAAACTCATAGGGACATAAACAAACTCATTTAATCACTCTCTCACACACGCACGCACGCACGCACGCACGCACGCACGCACGCACGCACACACACACACACACACACACACACACACACACACACACACACACACACACACACACACACACACACACACACACACACACACACACACACACACACACACACACACACACACTTGTATATTCATTAGTGGGTGGGTGGTATACGTGTGTGTGTGTGTGTGTACTTTTAGTCTTCTCCACCAAAAATAATCTTATTTCAGCACAATAATTTGTTTAACGCTGGGATTAAGAATTTCATTTGATTCGACTTATCTGCAAAAGGTTTTGATTCTTCGGTGAAATTAAATTTCTTTTAGTTTTAAACGCTCCGTCAACTTCTGCGATCTTTTACAAACTTCATCGCAAAAAGAAAAAAAAAAGTAAAAATTACCTATTTTCCTTCCTTTTCCGATATCAACCTTCAGTTCGTTCTTGTGCTTCCTTTTAAGAAATTTTCTAAAAATTGAATTCTTCAATCTCAGCTGAAGCAAGCTATGACTGAATTCCATCTATCAGTTTAGGAATTATGTTGTTGCTTTATGTTACTGTGTTCTAGAATTAAGTGCCAACTCAACTGTTTTCGTTCTTACTCTGAGTCCCTGGCATCCTCTCTCTCTCTCTCTCTGTTTTTATCACGCTCAGTGCCTGGCAATGCGGGTGGAGATCTGGATAGATTTCTTTATTATTTTCTCTCTTCTGCTCCTATCAATTCTTTTCTAGATTTCTTTAGCGATTTAATTAGTTCAACACATAATTTCTTTTGAACATCGCGGCATTTACTCTGAAACATTTGTCAGTGGACGTACATCTCCAGTTTGCTTATTACAGCAACAACTGAAATAAAGCTGTTAGATGCTAATATGCGTACAGATTCCGTCTGTACACACACATTTCTCGCTGCTCACCCCACCGTCGTCACTTTCGTAAGTACTAGAGTTTCTCTCTTGACTACCACTGCGTGTGTTTGTTTGTGTGTGTGCGCGCATGTGTGTATAGTAGTGAGCATTTAAGTGCGTGTGTGTGTGTGAAGGTGAGTGTGTGTACCGTCCACTGACTCACGCTCGCTCCCTCACAATGTATCGGGGCCGTGTCTTTTACGATATACACATAAACACACATCAGTATGAAGACAGACAACAACATCAATGGCAGAATGCCTGTCATGAGCATCAGGGATGTTCATCACACATCACGATTAGTTGTTTGTTGCGGTCATTGGTGAGATGGTTTCATTGAAGCTTTTAGATTTGTGAGAAGTACACGAAAGGGATAATCTTCTGTGCAACAAAGACGCGTTTAACACCAGCCGACATTTTGTAAGAACAGACTGCTTTTATTTTTTAATTTTAAATCTACATTTCACATTCAGTCATCGATAATAACGTCTATGTTACAAGGTTGCACCTTCATACAAAGCATTATTGTTAGGTGGATGTGCCGTGTAAGCTCTCATTAATGTTCAATCTCATATAAAATTTTACAAAGTAGGCAATAAATTAGATTCTGGCATTATACTAACTATAAAACTATTTATTACCTTGATAGTACTCATAGTTTTGTGTGCACACATCTAGCAGTGATATATATTTCAATTTAGAAAAAAATTAAGTAAACAATTCATTCTCCAAGTCTGGAACTACAAAATAATGAAGTCATGTTCCTTGTTATATATATATATATATATATATATATATATATATATATATATATATATATATATATATATATATATATATATATATATATATATATATATATATATATATATATATATATATATATATATATATATATATATAGAGAGAGAGAGAGAGAGAAAAAAATTAAGGTACTCAGAAATCTGGATGTTTGTACATTGACAGATTTTTATTAATGTCACATATTAAATAAAGCGCTTTTCACCTAGTCGTGTAGGATTTTTTTCTATATAATTTCTGTACATCACCTCCAAACCTTCAAATATATATATATAGTATGATCTATTGGCATTAAAAAGTACGTTTAGACATCGAGTATAACCAGCCGAAATTGCAAAGATAATCTGGAACTCGACTGAGGAAAGAAAACTCCGAATGACCCGTCCTTGTTTTTACTTTTCCAATTTTTGTATCATCTGTCTGGATGTTTTGCGTTCATGTCCCATTTTTTGTATTCCTTTATATATATTTATCTGTATGTATGTACACTTTATTCATTCTTGAGTTTAAAATGACCACACCTTATATACATTTCTAAAGATTTTTTTTTCTATTTTGATTTCTAGAGCATGCTATCTGAAGAAAGGGCGATAACATTATGTATCACCTCAAACATGATTGCCTGACTATTGATCTGATGGCACCATTCCTATAAATAAAGAGTTGTGTGTCACTGTGTATATAACATGCACACACACATATATGTATGTGTATGCACACACACATACGCATATATATATATATGCATAAAAGTATCGCTTGGTGTACTTGAGTCGTTATCCTATACTCGAGAACGAGTAAGCAGCTGTTGTGTGTGTGTGTGTGTGTGTGTGCGTGTGTGTGTGTGTGTGTGTGTATTTAAAGAGAGGGAGAGAGAGAATGAGAGGCAGGGAGGGAGATAAATAGTATGATCTTTTGGCATAAAAAAGTACGTTTAGACATTTATACGTTCAAAATGAAGAGAATTATTGCATACACCATGAAACATTGGTATGGTTCAATTAGTGTATGATTCGTCAATCGTGCTACTGAGGCACAATGAATGCGTTTAAGACCTTTCTTATGCTTGCTCCAAGATAAACTGGATGTGTGTGTGTGTGTGGGGGTATGTATGTATATATATACGTATATATATATATATATATATATATATATATATATATATATATAACGAGAGAGAGAGAGAGCAAATGAAAAACAGAAGATGGAATATACGAGATTTTATTGTTAATCATGGCAATTGTTTTGGCAAATCTAGCATAGATTCCTCTTGGGTAGCACACTCAACAACTGGTTCAGGAGTATCCGGTGGTGCAGATGTATCTCTTCAGGTGATAAATAAATACAACTCGTTAAAATGACTGTCCCGTAATGTAACTTTCCGTTTTGTACAGAGGAAAGTAGCCGGACGGAGGAAATATCTTTCTATAGAAGATCAATAATAAAATTAGATGGGGAATCGAACCCGCAATCCAGCGAGAAAATTATAAAAAAGAGGATGCAGATACGTCAAACGATGCTTGTGTATGATTCTTTTTCATAACCAATCTCACTCCCCGAACAACGATGACAGATACCCCGAAAAAAGAACTGATCAACGATCTTTGGCAGGTTTTACACCAAAGATTTTCTCCTCCTAGAACAATTGTTGTCAACCATTTGTTGATTTGGACCCCTTTGCTTGATATTTTACTCCAATGGACCCCACCCCCACAGCCATTCGATGTTGAAGAACTAGTTTCCTATTTTGCTGTTCATACATTACCCTGTGAAGGTTGAACTGTAGAAAATGATAGACGTAGAAAGTTTGTAGATTTTTGTGATAAAGGGTAAGTGACCCCTTAGAATACTACTGTGGGTACTCAGTTTATTGTCTCGCTTGCGTAGAGTCCCCAAAATCTTATATTGACCCCGATTGAGAACCACTGTGCTTAAGCGAAGTCCTAACACAGATTAGGGGTCACTCACGCCCAGTAATATGTCACACCACGCCTACTCTCACATGTTCGTAGTTCACTGTTGACTAAACCTGTCGTGCCTCCCCATTGTAAAAAACGTGTCAATCCTCGGCGCAGTCGCTGTGTTTTCTGCATCAAAGTCAGCAGTTTATCGATAGTTGCTGCAAGAACTACCGCTGTCCATGAGAAACAGCAGGACCAAGTCTGTGTTCACAGTATTAGACAACCGTCGATTTTAACGAGTTCATCCGTGACTTTGACAGGTTGTATGTTTCTTTCTGTCCTGCAGGGACCACGCTCCTTAATAAGCAAGCTTAGTGGAGTTACCATTTTAGTCGGCGACCACCCGACCCTGCAGCAGGTTGTACTGGATTCGATACTGCCACTTGCTTTCACAAACGAATTATATGATGTACGTATGTGTGCATGTATGCATACACGCATATACATATATATATATATATATATATATATATTGTGTGTGTGTGTATATAGACACACATACACATGCAATCATTATGTAGATTTTTATACTGCTCTTATATATTGTATTAAATAAATAAACCTCTGTACGTAGACTTTGTCGCATGTGTTAAAAGTTTACTTCCCCATGCTGATGTCTCAGATCGACCCAAATAGTGGAAGTAAAACTGATTCGGCGTTAAATAGGAGACCAGTCGGTTGGGTTTTACCAACCGATCAGTCTTGTCTCGTTGATTCAGCCCGTTGGGTAGCACTAAGTGTTTACCTATCTGTGGAAAAACATGAGTTATCCTCTGCCAGGCACCGACCTGATTTGGTGCGACATTGCACGACTTATAGGTTGATAGTAGTTTTTTCACTTTAGCTAACTAAATACCTAAGTGAAAGAAAAATTCATATAACCGTAGTGCAATGTATGTATGATTATACTTTGCGCAGGTTGTCAAAAATTACGCTGGTGTTTATATGTAGTGGGCGCACAGTAGAATTCCTTGGAGAGTAAAAAATCTAAAATCAACCCCTTCACTGAGTTGTGAGAATCTTTTGATTGGAAAAGTTTAATAAAAGCACTTTCAAGTAAAATCTGCACCTCAAAAGGTTTATGCTAATCTTACCCCTGCTTGTCACAGGAAATTCAATCGTAAATACTTTTATTGTTACTTCTAAACAAAAGTATGTTCAATCCAGTTCAATGTCATGGAAACATCTCATCAGATTTCCCAATCCATTTCCACTGAACAATTGTTTACCTTTTACCCGTTTCAGTTCTCCAACTAATGCCATTCCAACTAATGCCCTTGAAGAGTTTCTTGTCGAAGAAATCGACCCCAGCCCTTGTTTTAAATAATTCTTGTACTTATTAATAAAAAAAGACTAGAAGAAAGCTCACAGTATAAGACCTGTGGTTGAGAGTGTTTCCGGCCATCTCGCCTTAGCTTGTCACAGGATATTTAACTGTCGATATATGGGCCTGATATATGTGTCCTGAAAGCGTATGTCACAATAATGAGACAGCTATCACATGATAAGATGAAGTTATAATCATTATAGCTGGATGGATATATATATATATATATATATATATATATATATATGTGTGTGTATGTATATATATATATGTGTGTATGTATATATATATATGTGTGTTTGTGTATATATATATATGTGTGTATATATATATATATATGTGTGTGTATATATATATATATACATACATTTATACACAAGCATACATATAGTATATATATATAGATTTCTCTCTCTCTCTCTCTCTCACTGTATATATATATATATATATATATATATATATATATATATATATATATATATATATACACACATATAATATACACACACATACAGATACATGTACGTACATACATTCACAAACATACACGCGTACAAAGTGACTGACACATTAGTAGACTCACTTCCCTACGGTGACACAGTCATACACACACACACACACACACACACACATACACATCTACTTTATTATATTTGACAAATCTGCTGACACCTGACATTTTCACTTCAAGTCGCAACAGAACTAAAATATTTCTGACTTATTCTTCTTAATTGTTACGCCACCTGGCGAGAGTATTCATCAGTAGAGAACTCTGGTGCAATAGCTGAGTGGTTAAGATTCTCATTCTATAATCAGGAATACACGTTTTCGATCCTAAAGCGCCATGTTTTGAGTACTTTTCTTTTGCAAAAACCAAGTCCTCTTGAGGAGGCATTTAACTTAGAGTATCAGCGTTTGTTACTCTATCATACTGTTTGAACTTCTGGAATCCGTGTAGGACACAATTTTGTGTGGACTGCTCATCTACCTAACTTAATATTTTAGCGAAGCTGTACTGTAGTTAATTAATCAAGTGGAATGATGATTGTGCTAACCCACCATTTATTTTTCTTCTTTCATAAATGATAGCGATCAGGAACATTTGCGAATTGGTAAAGAGCAAAATTAACTTCTGCCTCTTCTATTCTTCTCAAATGTCCAAACTACTCAAACACTTTGTTTCGTGATGTACTTTCGCTAAGAATCAGACTTTTTCTTCAATGGCTTTCTCGTATTACACTTCAAAGAATTCAGCTTGTCACTCTTCATCCAAGGACCAAATAGTCATATCTTATATATGACACAGATTTATTGACGGTGCTGCCAGATTTCGTGCCATTGAAATGTGAAATGTTCTTTTTTGGGTCACAATATTCTTTCTTCATTCTCGTCCAGACAACTTTTCACCTCAGTTTTCACTTTTAACTAAATCCAGATATTTGAAAACTGCAAAATTTTCCCTATTAACTCTTGTTTCATTTCACTGTGAGATTGTCAGACTTTGGAGTTCTACAATGCAGCTAAAATCTTGATATCATTGCTAAATTGCATAAACTATAAGGAGAGTAGAAGAAACCTGGAGCTTGATCATTCTTGGTCATCCATTGAAAGCGGTCAGTAGTTTCTCCTACCTCAAAATTGGTTGCTTTCTTTGCCAATTTGAAAATAATCAGCGTCAGAAATGGGAATAAGAAGAACTGCCCCTTAACAATATAAAGTCGATAATCCTGTGAAACTGGAGGTATCAAAATAAGGCTTTTGTTGGAGTCAATCCACCGCTGTTAGTTTAGTAAAGTTTGAACGTGTTGGTCATTACCTGGGAACCATTACCACTCCATCGGTAAGGAGGCATCGAAATACTTGGTCCAGACTGTTTATCGGAAAATAAAAGATATTCGTTGTCTAACTGTACCCTATGTGAATGACCATTACCAAACATTGTTAATGTCAGGACATGTATCTTTTCATTTTCGTAGTTACTTCTCATTTGTCGAGCCAGTAAATTCGCATGGATATGCATGCATACATACATACAAACTTCTATAAAATGTAAACACAATAAACTTGATATGATGATTTGATATAGAGGAGAGAAACTGTGCACAGTTGTGGAAATTAGCTACCCAGAAGATGCTAACATAAAGCTGAAGATCAGTCAAAAAGAGGACACCTACGCTGGACTATTGAGAAATCTGCAGTTATTCTATCCACTATTACGAGTTCAGGTTTATACCTGTAATTATTGGGGCCCTGGGATATGTAACACACTGCCTAAATACCAATCTTGAGAAATTAGGTTCGTCAACACCAGAAAGGGGAAAGCTAATTCGAAGACTACAGATCCAATCCATCACTAGAACTGTTAAAATCGGTAAAACTTTCCAGAAGTTTACTATTTAAGTATATATAAGCATGCCTAGAAATTCAATTATATGCATAAGAAGACATGCATGAAACAATACATACAAATCTGCATAAACATAGCTTGATAGATAGATGCAAACACAAATATATAAACACATATATGTATGTATATATATATATATTTATATAGGCGCAATCGTGGATGTGTAGTAAGAAGCTTGCTTCTCAACCACTTGATTCTGGATTCAGTCTCACTGCGTGGCACCTTGTCCAAGTATCTTCTACTACAGCCTCGGGCCGGCCAACACCTCGAGTAGATTTGGTAGGCGGAAACTGAAAGAAGCCCGTCTTATATATATATATATATATATATATATATGTATATATATACGTATATATCTATTTTGTTTGTGATGTGTGTTTGAGGTGGTGTGTTTGTTCACGTAAACTAGCGGTTCGGAAAAATGCCGATAAAATTAGTACCAGGCTTAAAAAATGTCCTGGGGGGCGATTTGTTCGCCTAAAACCCTTGAAGGCGATACTCCAGCATGGCTGCAGTCAAACGACTGAAACAAGTAGAAGAAGAAAAGAATACATACATTTATATACATAGAAAGGAAGAGTGACTGGCAGAGAGACAGAGAAACAATGTGACGTACATACATAAGTTGTTAGAAGCATAGATAGCTAGATTGATAGATAACTCTGCGAGTGTTAATGGTCAGTCAGCAACATTGAAAAATAAAATGGAATAGCCTACTGTACTGTAAGACTAAAGTGAGTGAAAGTTAGCTTTATAATAATATATTAGAAATAAATATGAGTCTCATGTAGGCAAAGCAACACCAGTTTATTTTGTCACGGCTTTTCACTGTTTCTTATGAAAGTCGGTACTTATTTTGTTCTTCCACATTTTAAGTATTGCCTTCGACAGTGCGGTCACTTGGCCCAAATTATTAAAGGAAATAGGGGAGACGTCTGTTTCCCCTGATGTGTCTTATGTCAATTATAAATACAGAATTTGTTACATTCTGATTTCCATTCTCGAAATCTATTGAAAGTGTCCTCAAATAC
>NC_142929.1:1904491-1914491 GCF_046866305.1 Octopus bimaculoides
ATGTATATATATAGATGTATATATACATATGTATATTATATGTATATATATATGTATATATACATATGTATATATACAGATATATATACATATTATATATACATATGTATATATATATGTATATATATACATATGTATATATACATATTATATATATACATATGTATATATACATATTATATATACATATGTATATATAATGTATATATATACATATGTATATATACATATGTATATATACATATATATATACATATGTATATATACATCTTTATATATACATATTATATATACATATGTATATATATATGTATATATATATATATGTATATATACATATGTATATTACATATGTATATATATATGTATATATACATATGTATGTATATATATATGTATATATACATATGTATATATGTATATTATACATATGTATATATACATATGTATATATGTATATATACATATGTATATATACATATGTATATATATGTATATATACATATGTATATATACATATGTATATATACATATGTATATATACATATGTATACATATGTATATATACATATGTATATATACATATGTATACATATGTATATATACATATGTATATATACATGTATATATACATATGTATATATACATATATATATATACATATGTATATATATGTATATATACATATGTATATATATGTATATATACATATGTATATATATACATATATATATACATATGTATATATATGTATATTCATATGTATATATATGTATATATACATATGTATATATATATGTATATATACATATGTATATATATATGTATATATATACACATACACACGTACGTATATGTATATATATATATATATATATGTATATACACACATATATGTATATATACACATACACACGTACGTTTATATATATATATATATATATATATATATATATACACACTTTATTTCAGGTGGTTGAAATCCACTCATCTGGTAAAAATGAGTTGTACCTTTATTTCAAAGGGGCCGACCTTGTGTGTCGCGCTTAATCTCCCTGAGAACTACGTTAGGGGTACACGTGTCTGTGGAGTGCTCAGCCACTTGCACGTTAATTTTACGAGCAGGCTGTTCTGTTGATCGTTGGTTAGATAAATATATATACATATATCTACGTCGGTTACATAAATATATATACATATATCTAAATACATACACACACATCTATCTATCTGTCTGTCTGTCTGTCTGTCTGTCTGTCTCTCTAAATAAATGGCAGTAGAATCCGGATAAACAAAACTCAAGGTATTCAAACAACACGAATACACAACAGACGTACACAGATATAGACATATGTGTGCGTGTGTGTGTGCGAGTGTATGTGCGTGTCTCCTGCGTATGCCTTCCCCTCTCTACGCTCTCTGTCTCTCTCTTACATATCCTTTTAGCTCTCTCTTGTGTCTCTCTCTCTATCTCTCTCTCTCTTTCTTTCTCTCTCTCTCTCTCTCTCTCTCTCTCTCTCTCTCTCCCTCCCAACCGGGCGTCGCTTCGGCATTGTACTGACAACGTAACACTCTTTATTCCCTAACTATTTCGCTCTCTCTTTCTATCGACCGTCTCTACCTTCTTTCAATCGCTCTCCTTCGCCACCATACTTACACACGCACTCGCTCACTTACTACCACGCACCAATACGCACTTGTTCTTTATTTTACTCACTCACACGGTCCTTATAATCTGTCCGTGTGTCTGCTTCAATCTATGTATGTCCTTCTCATCTCTCTTTTCACAGATTCATATACCTGTTTTGTCCTCTATGCCCCAGCATAGCCGCAGCTCTGGGTTCAAGCTTCTAAAATTATATATATATATATATATATATATATATATATATATATATATTCGACAAAGTGAGATTAAGCCAAGGCTGTGAGGAGTTTTCAGGATATCATAAGGAAAAAGCTATAGATACAGGAAGACTATATCCGTTTCCGTATAAATATATAGTCTTACTATATATCTTTTTCCTTATAAATGTCCTGAACCCCCCCCCCCAGCCTTATCTATGTTATCTAATTTTGACTATTACTCTCTTCTACTTGTTTCAGTCATTTGACTGCGGCCATGCTGGAGCACCACCTTTTAGTCGAGCAAATCGACCACAGGACTTATTCTTTGCAAGCCTAGTACTTATCATATTGGTCACTTTTTGCCGAACCGCTAAGTTACTGGGATGCAAACACACCACCATCGGCTGTCAAGCGATGTTGGGTGTGGGGACAGACACACGAACATATATACACACACGCGTGTGTGTGTATATATATATATATATATATATAGATATACATATACATATACATATATACGACGGGCTTCTTTCAGTTTCCGTCTACCAAATCCACTCACAAGGCTTTAATCGGCCCGAGGCTATAGTAGAAGACACTTGCCCAAAGTGCCACGCAGTGGGAATGAACCCGAAACCATGTGGTTGTTAAGCAAGCTACTTACCACACAGCCACTCCTACGCCTATATATATATATATATATATATATATATATATATATATATATATATATATATATATATATATATTTACATGCCAATACAAGACCCACTTAAGACTCCTCACTCGTATCAATATCGAACCAAGATTTTATCTATGGTCTCTTCACAGCACTTACTTAACGTTACCAGCTACTCTTTGGGTCTTCTAGATGCCAATACCTCTCATATATAAATATAGTGTGTGTGTATGTGTGTACAGATATGTGTATACATGTATATATACACACAGATATATGCGTATATCAGTTACTATCCCTTCATACCTTGAATTCTCACCTTGTCAATTACATCGACCTCCCCCCCCAACTGCTACACTGATTCTTATCTTCTTGACCCCGTAGTGATGAAAGGCAAAGTCGACCCTGCTGAATTTGAACTCAGAACGTAATGAAGCACGACATACCGCGAAATAGTTTGCGGCGTGCTAACGTTCAGCCAGCTCGGCGCCTTCAATTGTCGCAAACATTACAAACGTGCTTAATATTGTCATTAAGCTACGTATTTGAAAGAGATTTGAAAGAAAGCATTACCTTCACCGTTCCATGTCACAAACCTTCCACTCTATAGAAGTACCTTTCTCTGCGTTGAAGAGTTTATTTTCGCTTATTTAGTTTATTTACGGATTCTTTCTCGAACTGTTTATATCACATAGGAGTCGACCAAGTAAATCGAGACTAGTACTTGACTAAATGTCCTTTTATCGACACCGGCATCAAAATGTCTAAGTCTTTAGAAACACAAGTCTTTTTTCTACCTCTGGAATTCAGGAATAGGCTATCCTCAGGTAACTCAACGGCATCATTAATGGCTGTTTCCATTAATTTAAAGACGGTTAGATAGACGGCAGTGGACTGTGTCGGATAAATTACCTTTCTTTTGATTGGGACATGCCAAAGCGCGCTTCCAAATGTCAATATATCCGCCGACACGCGTTTGCCACACACACACACACATGTTGCTTGTGTATGTGTGTGTATGTATATCCGTGTTTGTGTATGTCTATATACAATCGGAATAATGTTTGAAAGAAATTAACAATGATATTAGCAATGAACTTCACGATGTTATGATCGCACTCAATGCCACTTAAGAGCAGTGATCATTTACATCCATTAACTGCCATATAAATATCCTGCGCTCTATTTTTGCAAAAATAATTATTCTGATGACCCAGTGTATCGGTGTAGATTAACTCATAATTAGAATCAACTGATGTAGTGATTGGTTTCGGTTCAGTAACTAGACTAGCTTTACATGCACAAAACGCTGCAGTCATTTCTGACTGGTAAAGATGCCCGCTCAGTTGCGCGCGGTTTCTAGCTCGATCTCAAGACGCAGCAGCAGCAGCAGCAGCAGCAGGAGAGAGAGAGAGAGAGAGAGAGAGAGAGAGAGAGAGAGATATAGAGAGAGAGAGAGAGACAAGATAAAAATAAAAGCAACAGCAACCAAAATGAAATAAACAAATTCCAAATCGGGAGTTTTCACTTAAAGACAATGTGATGTTTCTTCTGCTGAGTTCGATAGTTCTTTGTCAGAGTCGTCGAATGAAATTAATGAAGCGGGACTGCTCCACTGGAAGTACATAAGAAAAGGTGCTATTGTTCACAAATTAACACAAAAATATATTATATTAGCAGCTTTGGTTTCAGCAACACCTCTTGACTGAGAAGTCGAGGTTGGAAATGCTTTGAACTTCAAAAGACAAAGCATAATGAAATATGGAAAGCACTTCAATTGATCTAGCCAACATGGCATTTTAGGACCCAAGATGACACTTGTCGTAATGGATATCCATACAATATCTTGGCATTAGTATAATTTAACTAATTGATTATTACTTAAGTTGTACCAATATCCCCAGCGTAATTACCAACACTTAATACTAGTTGCATATTATTGTCTATTCAATCGCTGGTTGGACACAATTGGGCTCTGCACTTAGTTAAAGCAAACCCTCTCTCTTTCTCTCTCTTTGTGTGGGTGTCTCTCTCTCCTTTTCTCTCTTTGTCTCTCTCTCTCTCTCTCTCTGTATATATATATATATATATATATATATGTGTGTGTGAGGAAGCGCGTTACTGAGTTACGTTATGGTTAATGCGACTATCACACGCTACACACCTTCGTTCGAAACACTGCTGTAAACAGAAGTGAGTTAGGACGCGAAAGCTTAGTGCGCATGTGCAGCAACGCTGAACGTCAATCTTTGCCAAGTGGCTTCACTCTGCGTGCTTTAGCTTCGTTACTATGGCAACAGTCCGCATACTTATTGATCAGACCTCATATATCTCCCACCCGCCCTCCCCTTCCCTCCTCCCTCTCTCCCTCTCTCCCTCCCTCCCTCCCTCCCTTTCCTCCCTCCCCCCTCTCTCTACATATATAGATATAGATATATATAGAGAGAGAGAGAAAGAGGGGGCTTAGGCAAAATAATGGAAACACCGTAAAATTTCAAAGTTATTCTAATACGATGTAGAACGGCCTTTGGCAATAATTGCATCTTGAATTCTACAAAGTTTGAATTGTTTCCAAAGAAACTTTTGTTCATTCTTCAGCGAAAACAGTCTCCAGTTCTTGTAGTGATGATGTTAGAGGATATCAACTCCTTACTTGTTTGTCTAAAATGCACCATAAATGTTCAATAATATTGAGACCTGGGGACTGTGGTGGCCAGATAAGGTCTTCAACTTCACTAGAATGTTCCTCGTGCCATTCAGTAACAATTTAGCTCAGTGAATTAATGCATTATCATCCTGAAAGATTGCGTTTCCCTCCGGAAACAGTTCCGCAACCATAGGATGAATTTGGTCAGATATAATGCTTAAATAGTCTTCACAATTAATTCTGCCATGAAGGGAAACCATCGGGCCGGCGGATTTCCAAGATATAGCTCCCCAGATCATCACAGATCCTCCACCATGTTTAACAATTGGAAGAAGGCAGTCTGGGTCAAATGCTTCTTTTGGCTGTCTCCGAACGCATACTCGGCCAATGGTCAGAAATAAGGTAAAGGACGACTCGTCCAAGAAAATAACATTCTTCCACTGCACTTGCGACCAATTCTGTACGTTTTTACTCCACTCTAAACGCTTTGCAACGTTTGTTTTTGCAAGTAGTGGTTCTCTGATTGAAGCCCCCCCCCCACCCGTGAAATCCGGGTTTGTGCAGCTTCCAGTGAACAGTTTTTGTGGAAAATGGGTTCTCGAGGTGGCCATTAATCTCTACACTAATTCTGGGAGCTGTACTTTTGTGATCCTTTCTAACAATTTGTGTAAAAGTTTGACAGTCCCTATCTGAAAGTTTTGGTTTTCTTCCGGAGTTTTGTTTCGACTAGGCGGTATTTCCCTCTTTCTCAAAGGCTGTCATTACTTTCAAGACAATACTTCTTGATAACCAAACATTTCGGCTGTTTTCGTTACGCTAGCGCCTGCCATAGGAGCACCAACAATTTGACCTCTTTGAAAGTCCGATAGATCTGTCATTTTAACGAATTTTAATTATTTTTTTCTGATGATATCTGAAAAGAAAGAGCAATTTTAGCAAAACATATTAAGCAACACTAATGATAAATAAAAAAAAAACATAAAATAAACAAAATGTTTACGGTTTAATACGTAATTCAAAATTATGATGCTAGGTATTTCCATTATTTTGTCCAACCCCTGTATATATATATGTGTGTGTGTGAGTGTGTGTGTGTATATATGTGTGTGAGTGTGTGTGTGTATATATGTGTGTGAGTGTGTGTGTATATATATGTGTGTGTGAGTGTGTGTATATATATGCGTGTGTGTGTGTATATATGCGTATGTATATATATCTATATGCGTATGTATATATATGTATATGTATATATGCATACATATACTTATCTATCTATCTATCTATCTATCTATCTATCTATCTATCTATCTATCTATATATATATATATATATATATATATATATATATATATATATATATATATATACACGCACACACTTGCATAGATGCTTGTGTGATGTTTCTCCTACATCACCACCACTGCCTGACAACTTGTGTTGGTGTGTTTACATCTTGGTAATTTAGCGGTTCAGCAAAAAGAATGTACATATATATATATATATATATATATATATATATATATACACACATATACACATCTGCTACTCATGAAATGACTGACAGTATTACATTAGAGCTGCAGCTGAGGGGAAGTTCTGATGACGCTTTTAATGATGGTTCTGAGGATTAATCGACTCGGCTGATGACGATCATCGATGATTATATGTTAATAATTATATCATCAACATCATCGTTATAGCCATCATAGACATTGATGTCATAATTGAAATCAAATTTAATCTTGTTGTTTACTCCAACTTTGATGTCAATTAAACAGAAGAAGAAGAAATGAGATCACTAGCAACACTAACAACCACCACAACAGCATTATCAACAACAGTTACTAGAACAAGCAAACTGTTGACTATAGAACAAGTGGTTGAGTGAACGAGTACGTCGAAAACAGCAACATTGGAAGAAGTGAATTATGTAATCAAGTAACAACGTAGGTGTTACGAGAAAGAAAATAAATTCTTGAGACTTGGCAGCAATAAAATTAGCAGCAGCACAAAATCCAGCGACGACAAGAGTAACAACACCAACAAAAACTACTACTACAACAACTACTACTACAACACATGTAGCTCGACTTGACAGACACCCATCTCTTTCCTAAATCACACAACAGTCTACAGCAAGCATAAACGAAGTAGGGGCAAACTTCTCCGAGAAGCGGGTTGCATGGGATATGTTTTATCGTCAATCAGGTGATATTACGAAAACAGGAAGATAACTTTTCTCCTGGTATGAAATACAGAAAGTCCCGCGGGCCGCATGTTATCCATGACTTGTATATACAATAGACAATGTAGTTCTAAATACACTCGTAGGATAGTGATAAATAGTTTCCTCTTGATCAGTCGGCCACGCGATTAGTGTCAACTCGAAACTAAATAACAAGGATAAAATTTCCCCAAGACGACAATTATAACAACAGCAACAAAAGAAGCCTGACTGTTACAAGCTCAACTTGCTGCCAACAGAAGTTACATAATTTATGGGGAATAAACAAATACATTATTTGTTCAGTCACGATCTTGAGAGGTATGATCTCATTTCCAGAACATGTGACCTAGTATCCTAGTTTAGAAATCGATATGGTAGTCGTATTTTAAAACTGATATTAGTTGCAACCGAGAACCTTATTGTGACGTCCATCGAGTAGAAATAAGTATTGATTCTTAATTTTGGTAGAAAGTCCCAAATTTCTAAAGTAGTTATGGTCAATAGGCTCGACCCTAACGATACTTGTTTTAGTAATCAGAAATAGCTATATTCGTGATACTTGCTTTACTGAACATCATCATTACCTGTGCAACTCATTAATTTCAAATGATATAAATGCTTAAATCATTGCACACCTGGAAAATTTGGCCTTGGAAGTTAACTTAAACATTTATCTTAGCTGTTTCGATAAAACCGCTACTTATAAATAAATGTAGCCAATCAAATGGATTGCAACATCACTCTCTTTTAAAATGATGGATTTCTCTCTGAAATCATAAGCCTGTATTTTGGTTATGATGATTATATTCTTTTGTTATTCAATCTCTATTCAGTTTCTTGAATAGATTCTTATTCTTTTACCTTCTCAACATCGCATCGGTGAAAATCCACATATGCCACAAGAAAAAACGCCTATCCTGCACTGCATGCGTGTACTTCAATCTGCTGACATGAGAGTTGGTTGATTTATTCCGATCATCCTGTGCTTACTGTGAATGCGCGTGGCTGAGTGGTTAGGGCATTCGACTCACGATCGCAAGGTCGTGAGTTCGATTCCCGGCGGTGCGTTGTCCTTGAGCAAGACACTTTATTTTGCGTTGCTCCAGTCCACTCAGCTGGCAAAAATGAGTAGTACCTGTAATTCAAAGGACCAGCCTTGTCACGCTATGTGTCACGCTGAGTCTCCCTGAGAATTACGTTAGGGATACACGTGTCTGTGGAGTGCTCAGCCACTTGCACGTTAATTTCACGAAAAGGCTGTTCCGTTGATCGGATCAACTGGAACCCTCGTCGTCGTAACCGACGGAGTGCTCCTTCATGCTTACTGTATTCAAACACACGGTCTGAATTTAATGGCAAAACTGTCTGAGATGATTACTGGGCTCCCCTTCTGAATTTTAACTTCACAAAAGGATTTGATCATTAGACCGGACAACTAAATAAAGAATCGTGCCCATAAACACAACAAAACATCTGTACATAGAAGCATTTAACAAATTAAGAAGCGTTCACCTCCCAGCTAGCTTATATAACTTCTCGAATCGTAGGTAATCGTAGGTAATGCGTCGATCATAGATAATCAAAGCTTAGCAAGTATTATATATAACAATTTAGGAAATGTTCAATTTTCTGAATTTCTTGTTAGAGTATTAGGTGATTGGCATTTTATATTATCTGCCCTAAATAGAATGAAAAGCAATGTTGTCACTAGTGAGATTTGACTGAAAACAAAGCACCAGAGCATTCCTGTCGAGATCAACTTAGCCTTACTTATTGTTGAGATCGATTCAAAAATATTCCAGTCACTTATTGAGATTTATTTTATCGACCATGGCAGTCTCAAAGCGACTGACCATCGTGCTGAGGTTCGAAGTTCATTTTATTATAGTTCAATGCAGAAAACAAATTTCAATAGTTGCTGACATAACACCACGTGTATATAGGGCTCAATGAGAAAGTATTTGAAAGTTGATGCTGATTGGTCGATTCCTCAGTCACGTGAAACTGCTGCGGTGTGTGTTGATGTCTACACGGCAAGAGAAACAATTCGGTTTCGAATCGGCTGCAAATGCTTTGACTCATTGGCTTCATATGCTGAAAGAGAATGGCAAATGCCTTTTCCATGATGGTTGTAAGTAAATTAAGAATGAAGTAAAGCAAAAGGTTTCGAGAAGAGACGGGAATCGGAGCCTAATCAATAAAATTCACCAAAAGATATACTGTTAACACTCACCCTTGACACCGTCTACGTATTCATTTGTTTCTCATTTTCAAGCGGACATATTTAAAATCTTGGTTTCTTTCCAGGAATGCCAATCAGAAATAACGCGTTCTGCTCTTGTTTTCTTTCTTCAATATACTTACTGCCCTTTGTGCTTTCAAGTCCATGCTTATCTATCACCCTCTTATCGTTAGTATTATAATTAGGAAGCTTACTGTCATTTCTCAATTAGTACCCTTCATTGGCGCCGTAGGTCAAATTAATTAGACCGTCTACGCACAACAATACTAACATTTCACATTATCCAGCCAGCCAAGCCAGCCTGCCAGTCAGATTGCTAGTTAAAGAAGACTATTTAAATATGTGTTGCTAAAAAAACAG